>NC_007287.2:1375000-1440000 GCF_000002725.2 Leishmania major strain Friedlin | reverse complement strand
GTGCATTCCTTGTAAACGCACAAAGGGGGAGTGCAGCGTGCACCGCGGCTGGGGGGCTCCAACATTGCCACGATGCAGTCCACATTCAAGAGTTCAGGCAATGTTGCTTGGTCACCGCTCAAAAAACTCTGAGCATGAACACGCTGTGCATGTTGTGCGTTACTCTTCAGTGCGCTAGGCTAAGGAAGAGTAGCACGAGTAGTGCATCACCGCCCTTGTCTTTCTCACCGCTGTCATCTCCAGCCCGTCCGCTACCGCCGCGCAGCACAGCAGTACCACGCTGGCAAGAGGAAAACGGCATCATGTTTCACTGCATAGCAGGCAACAGTTGGCGACATCTCGAGGGGAAAGGCACTGAGGATCGCTCCACCACCACGACACGAGCCAACTCACAGCGGATAAGCGGAGAGTAAAGAAGGGAGGTGCAGAAGCCAACGGGTTCGAAAAGTCCAGCATACTGTGCGCTAGGAAGATGCGCAAGGACGCATACACCATGTGCATGTGTGTGTGTGTGTGTCTGGTGGAGGGGGGGGAGTTGAGTGAATGTGTGCTCGACATCGACACATGCGCT
Source organism: Leishmania major strain Friedlin (assembly GCF_000002725.2). NCBI lineage: Eukaryota > Euglenozoa > Kinetoplastea > Trypanosomatida > Trypanosomatidae > Leishmania > Leishmania major. The sequence goes on along the minus strand of NC_007287.2, from coordinate 1,439,429 downwards.
CAAACGCTTTGGTGCGTCGCGCAGTCCTCACGCGCCGCCCCTACTCTTTTCGGCATGACTTCTGCGGACGTCGGAGGTCAGCGAAAGAATCAGCCATGAGGTCTGTCACAGTAACGGTGGATGAGCAGCCGCTGTCGCCCTCTTGCACGGTCACCAACATCGCCCGCTTCCCCACACTCCGCGCGATGCGCACGGCCCGCACTTGCTCAAGCTCAGCGAGCGGCCCGGTGAACAATAGGCACTCGCCGTGCGTCCCAACATCCTGGTAGCCGATGTAGTTGGCGCCAAACTGGCTGCCATGGCGGAGCCTATAGCCGTGGTCTGTGGTGAGAGCGGCGTACACGACACAGTCCCGTGCGTACCTCTTGCGGAGTACCTCGAACTGCTCCTTTGTGTCCGCAGACGCAAAATGTACGCCGCCGGTCCGCCGCAGCTGGGCTTGAAGCAGGCTGACCTCTTCCACACTCAGCTGCCACCCAGAGCCGCGCTTTTTGCACTGAGGATAGTGCGTCGACAAGTACGCGATGGCGGCCGCCGACTCAGCTACGCTGAAGAGTGGACCATTCGTTCCTTCAATGACAAGCATGACCTGCTCATGTGCGTCCGAAGTCCTGTACGCGTGCGTTCCTGTGGAAGCTAATTCAAGGCCAAGACAACTAACTCACAGCCTCAACTCAGTGGTGAGCGCCCGCAGCTCCCTTTCAGAGAAGGACGGGTGTATAAAACGCTGCCGCTAGCGTCTGAAGCAAATTCCGTCCGCAGGGTATGAAAAGGAAAATGCAAGACAAATGAGAGAGCGAGGGAGGGAGGCGCACGAGAAAGGAGAGCAGAAAAGGGGACAAAAAAAAAATCTATCGAGTTCTAGTTCGAAGCGAATGTGCGAACGTGGAACGGCCCCTCTCCGGTGTGTCTAAGAGAGCAGAGAAGACGTCCCTCGACGGCCACGGATGTGCGCAACACACAACCGGCCAACACGAACGGGACACGGCTTAGCAGATGGCAGAGAATCACACAAGCATCGGGATGTGAACGCACATCAAACACTCGAGCGCTGCGCGCTTGACAAATCTACTGCTGCCGCAAGCCCCTTCCTCACCTAACCACCCACTCCACCTGTGCGTTGAGCCGCCTCGCCTTCCATTTTTCGTGATGCGTCACCTCTTCCGTTCTCGTAAGTGCGTCGGCGAGTTTCAATGTGAACAGAAGCGACGCAGAATACGCACGCACACACACACACACACAAAACCGCCCCCATCCCCACCCGCGCCCCGCGCACTGACCGTACGCCCATGATTGCCTCCTGTCGTACCGTCCCCATCGCTTCCGCGCCGCATTCGGTCTCCAAGCAGGACGGAAGGAAGGAGAAAAAAAGAACAGTGGTAGATACGCGGCTTCGTCATCTGGCCTTTGTGCAGCGTGCATGTGTGCGTGGAGGCGAGAAAGAACGGAGAAACTAGAAGCCGGAGAAGCACGGGGATGAGTGCACGCACAGAGAGAAAGAGATACGTACGCACCAACAAGAGATCAGCAGCGCTGCAGGCGCGAGTGAGAGAAGATAGAGAAGATCCAAGGAGAACAACACTGTCTCTTGGGAAAGACACCGGTGAGCACTTACGTATCACCATTGTCCGCCCCCTCCCCCTTCTCGTGAGTGTCCGTCTCCCTCTTCTCACCGCTTGCAGGCACAAATCATTTCCAGCGCCTATGTCATGATCGGGTTCGTGCGCCCGGTACTCTGTTGCCGGCGCGGGTTCCAGCGCCCCTCGAAGATAGGTCGGTACTTCATCTTGGAGAGGTCGAAGACGACGCCGTCCTTGTTGGTAACGTAGCGCTCCTGATCGTACTCGACCGGGTCGCTCTCGGGCAAGCCCGCGCGGCGCTCCTCCATCATGCGCTTCCAGCGCTCGTACGTTTCGCGCTCCATGCCGATGATGCGGCCTGTCTTGGGGTCCACGACAATGATCTCCTCGTCGTTGCGCTCGTGCGGGAACTTGGTGATCGGAATCGTGGCCGAGTTCCACGGCATGAGGTCTGGCGCCGGGGCCTCGTCCTTCTCGAAGGTGCCACCGGTTATCGCCTTTCTGAGGCGCTTCTCCAGCGGCTCGCCGGTCGGCCTGCCCTTGATTTCGCGCCACGTTGTGTTCTCGATGTAGTCGTGCAGCTCCTCCTTCGGATACCAATGGTAGTAAGACGGGAGCTTCTCCCAGTCCACGGTCTCGCCCGGCTCAAGCATCGGCAGCAGCTTTGTGTGGCTCGTGCCAGGACGCACAAGACGACCGTCGCTTAGCTGGTGATACTGCGGGCCAATACCGGTGCCCTGGGTTGCCCTGTACTTCTCCGCGACCTTGTTCTGCCGGAAGAGGGACGGCGAAAACTGGCGCATCGGTGAAATACCGAGCTGGGTGTCGGACAAAGAGAACATGTCGTTCTCCACAAAGTCGCCAAAGCACTCCACCCCGTAGCCGTTAGTCGGGATAGGGTTGATGATCGCCAGGGCGGAGCGGCGTGACACGGAGAGCTGGACGCCAAAATGGCCGCATGCTTGCGGAGTCGTCAAGCAGTGAATCACAGTGCCGCGCTTCTGGAAAGCGATGCGCAGATCTTCGTCGATGAAGTGCAGGTTGCGGCCAGTGCCGAGGAACACCACATCCGGCACCGGGTACATGTGAAGCAGCACCGCGAGAGTCCGCTCATTCACCTCTTCGAAACTGCCCACGTTCCAGTGGTAGTACCCTTTCTCCGTCACGATGCACGACCCGATCACCTCCCTGTCGTTGATGAAGACGCTGTCGGGGGAGTACGCGGTAATGCGCATCGTCGACATGCCGCGCGGAGTCTCGATGCGATTGGCGAACGGGTTCGCGTTGTACTGCGTCGCCATCTTTTCCTCGTTGTAGAAACGCTCCTGGCCCTCCTTCGTCTGCATCGAGAGGCCGCTTGCCGACTTGCCAGACTCCCGCTGGCGCTTCAGCCACTGCGCCAGCGCCGTGCTATCCTGCGGACGGTACCCCGGCGTTAGCTTGAAGGGGTCGTAGTTCGGGTCACTAGGGTGCGGGAGACGCCGCTTGCACGTTTCCTTTGCCGCGATGTCGGACCGCTTTGCTTCCGCCACGAACTTGCGGTACTCGGCCTCCTTCTCCACCTGCAGCTGGCGCCGCAGCAGCGCCGTTTCCTCGTCTATCTCGTAGTCTTTCGGCTCAGGGGTGTGCACAAGCTTGTTCGCCGAATCGACGTCCATGTAGTGCTCTCGCGAGCCTGCGCCGATGAAGGGAAGGCCATCCTTGGTAGTCGGAAGGTGGTCATCCTTGACGCGCTGCTCGAAGATGAGGCGCTGCTGATCGAGCCACTTGCGATCACGCTCCGCCATGTAATCTTCGATCGACTGTCCAGGGCGGATACCGATGCGCACACTACCCTCCTGCTGCTGATGCGTCTTCGAGTAAGCCTCTGAGTTCATTGGCAGCTCTGTGAGCGGGTTGTCGCGCGGGTCGGAGACATACTTGTGGATGGCGCGCTCCACAGCACGCTTTGCCCGCGTGCGCCATCCAATCGTGTGCGTGTCGCGCACGCGCACGCTGGCCCGCATCGTGGCGCACCGCCACCTGCACTAAACTGCAGCGACAGCGAGGAGGATACGAAAAGGAGGCAACGGTGCAGGAGGAGTCACACCTCGAGAGGCAAGCGGCAAACCAAGACGGAAGCGGTGTTAGTGGTGGGAAGACTCCTAGGAAAGGTCAAGGACTAGGAGCACGGATCCCTCTCCCTTGCGTGCTGGCGTGTGCGTACCGGTACGGTTGTCCGCGCATTCACGGGCTTCTACGTCACGGAGGAGAGAGACAAACGGTAGAGGCGCAGGGGCGAACAATGTCAGTCAGGTGAGAGGAGAGAGACAGAGCTGAGGCCTGTGACTCCGTTTTGCAGATAGGACGAGTTCTTTAGCCGCCTTAGCTTTTGTGGCCGAGTGCACTGCCGCGATATAGAAGCCACATACACATACACATACACACATTCTTTTTTTCTCCTTTCGTTGTCTGTGGTCGGCAACCTCACAAAGAGCCCTCCCCTCTGCCAATCGCCCAGCTGCGCAGGGGACCGCTTTGCCCGCATGCACGCGTGTTTGCGTATGCGTCGCTTTGTGTCTGTACGGGCTTTTATTTTTGCTGTGTTGTTTTGCTTCTTGTGTTAAACGGCGACTGGAATGCTGCGCATGTCCTTTTACTCAGCCCACGCTGAGGCCACGGAAGAACAACGGGGGAAAGAAAAAGAATGACCGGGGTGCGACGCACCCACCAGGCGCGCGCGAGTTGTCGTCTCTCCGAAGCACACCTCTGCACGTCGTGTTTTCTTTTGCTCTCTGTTCCTCCCCTGCTCTGCTATCCCTCACCCACACACATCAACTGTGTCGCGCCGAAGGGAAGAAAGGAGTTGGCCAGAACACACCGCCGTGGCGCAGGAGGAGGCGCGCTTCCATCTGGCGTGTCCGCCCACCCACGCACGTATACCTACTCGCAAAGCGATACGGACAGAGGCAGAGACAGGCGAAGTTCGCTGCAGGCAAAAGCGCTCCTGCTACTCTATCGGTCTCCGCCATGCCCCCCCCTCACCACTACCACCACTGCCAGCAGCAGTAGCAGCTTCACCTTAGACTGCCACGTACTCCTCCATTGTCGTCACTTGCACACTCGACATTCGCAACGTGTCGCGGTAGCGAGACTGCGGTACAATGATCAGGCGCCGCAGCAGCGGCTCCTCTGCGGCCGGGATTAGCATCGCCACCTCCTCGTTCTTCTCATCGACGTACACGATCGTCACCAGGCCAGCGATCGGGGCCAACGGCGCCTCCTCGAGAAGTTCCGCGTGGGAAAGAGCACACACAAGAGCTTGGAACGACGCGTCGGGGTGCACGACACGCATAAGGACGCCGTCAGCACTGCCAGGCACCAAGCCCTCGCTCGCCTCCTCCACAAACGTCAGTGATTTAAGCGGCACTACCACTTTAGAGCAACCCAGGGAATAGAACGGGGTGCCGGTGAAGTACTCCCTCAACAACTCACGACTCGACGAGCGCTCACACGGATGGGCAACTGGGTCGGTGAAGAGAAACTCACAATCTGGCAGCACCCGCTGCACATCCTCCTGCAGAAAGGTAGACCACCTCTCCTCGTCGTCCTCGCGGCTGCTGACGATCACCACGTGCGACGGACGGAGTATCTCGATGAGCTTCTTGTACCAAACACCCTCCTGCAGGTCTGCCAGCGGCGCAGGGGCATCGACGACGACGTGCGAATGAGTCTCGTTAAGGGACGGTGCGTACGGCGACGGCGACTGCTGCTGGGCAGCGGCAGCCGCCGCCCCGCTTAGCTCCTGAATATAGCCCATGACTGTTTCATGCAGCTGGTCGTAGTAGTGCAGAAGCGAGTTCACGTTGCTCGCAGACGGGCGAACCGCGGCACCGGCGTAAAGGGAAATCGGCAGAAGTTTCGGGCTGGCCGTCAGCCCCGGCCAAAGAGGTGCCTCGGAGACCTGGATGCAAGACACGCACCCTGGGGCGAATAGACAGTTCGACTCGGCGTTCAAGTCCATCAAGAACACGCTCTTCTTGTCAGTGCCGTAGCGCATGAGCAGGTTGCACAGAGTATGTGCCGCGAGCGTCTTGCCACTGCGGGGGCGACCAATGACGAGCACCTTTGTGCGCTTCGCCGAGAGAATAGTGCGCCGCGTCATCTGCACCAGCTTGCCCGCCCGTGCCACACCTCGGTGGGTGTCCACTCTGTTGTCACTTGACAGCATACACGCCGCCCCCTCCAGCGTGAAGAGCGTGATAGTCTGTCGATCCGTGTGTAAGTAAAAGGTATAGGGGCGGTTTGCATCCAGCATCACCCCGGCCACATCCAGCAGACCGGACTGGAGTGTTATTTGCACGGCGCCATCCCCGACAAGGGTGTACTCTTCACCAGCGTTCAGCGTGAGACGCCGCGAGGAACGTTTCTTTGGCGGCATCTGAATTGCAGCTAGCCCCGTACCGTCTTTTTTTGTCGCTGAACACAGAGGAGTTGGAGGGGATGTATGTGCCTGTGTGTCTGTGCGTGTCTGTGTGTGTGTGTGTGTGTGTGTGTGTGGAACTGTATGGGCGGCTGCGAGAATGCGAAGCCAGTGAACCCTGCGGAGGTGCGAGCCAAGGACGTTCGTCAGCCGGCCTGCGTGCAACGGCCCGATTGGCGCTAAACAAGACCATGCCGGCCGAGACAGCGGCGATCGAAAACGAAAGAAAGAATGGTTCGTCGCGCGTGAAGTAAGCGGACAAGGAGCACGAGGGTAAAGACGAAGGGGAGAAGCAAAGAATGTGCGTGTGTGTGTTTCGCACTAGCGAGCTGGAACGCGAAAGATGGAAGAGGCACTCGCAGCCATCTTCTTTGTTTTTTATCTCCACGCAAAGAGAGATCAAGCAATGATATGCGCCTGACGCAGTCAGTGTGTCTCCGTGCTGTAGGAAAGGCAACGCATTATTTGGCTTGCTTTTGTTGCTGTTGAGAGAACCTCGCACACGCATGCGCACGCCTCATCTTATTTGTTTCTTTCGCCCTCCCTTTTCTTTTCACGGCTGTCTGCCTGCGGGTCTGCCCATGCAAATACGAATCCTTGCACAACGAGAGAAGAAAGTGGTGGAAAGACGCAGACGAAGAGAGGAAAGGTGTCATAGAGCGAGACGGTGCAAGAGGGAGGGAGACGCTACGCGCAGAGCGCGCAAGCCTGCGTATGCACGCACGCATCTTTCGCGGTCGACCCCTCTCTCTCTCTCTCACTTCGTCGGTGGCACAGAAAACGTTTGTAGATATCCGCCCTCGAAAAAAAAAACGAAAGAGCCAACGCTGAGGCAGCGCAAAAAGACAGACAAACAAAAGGGGGAGGAGAAAAGAACGCCATTAAGTCCTTCATCTATATATATATATATAGATGTATATGTATATATATATATATATTGTGCGAAAATATCGTTCAGCTTACGCAGACAGAGACACACTGGAGGAAAGCAGCCGGCGTAATACACACACACACACAAAAAAAAAGCAGTGCTTGTGAAACAGAGCAAAGAAAACGAAAACGATGAAACAAACTAGCCAGCCGACAAACGGACCTCATCAACCAAAAGGACGGTGGAAAGCGCGAACACCGCTGGAAAGGTGTGAAAAACTCTGTGTATGTGTGTCTGTGTGTGTGTGTGTCTGTGTGTGTGTGTGTGTGTGTGTGTGTGTGTGTGTGTGTGCTTCAGCTAAAATGAGCAACACAGAGGTCGGTTGGTGTCGGCTGTGAGGAGGAAACCAAATGAGAGTTACAGCAAACAAGAGAGAGAGAGACCGACAACAGAGACAGCAGCAGCAGAGGCCAGCTAAAACAGGGGCATCCACGACCTATACAAGCGTCTACAGTAAAACACGTGCACATATATATATTCATCATTTTGAGCCATGTCGGTAGTCACGTGTCTCACGCGCTGCGGCTCCTGCTGCCGCTGCTGTTGTTAAGGCAAAAAAAAAACCTCCTTCTTTGCTCTCTCCCACCGCATCGCTGTCGCCGCTTCTTTTTCGTTGCTTGCTGAGGCCTCCGCATCTGCAGACCATTGCATTCTTTCTCTTATCGTGTAACAGTCGTGAACGGCTCCCTCTGGGAAGCCACGCAACACGCATGCCCAGTAGACACGGGAGACGATAAACCCTAAGAAAATGAGAAGGGAGTAGTGAAGGACGAGATGAGGGAAGAAGGAGGGAGGGGGGCAGAAAGTCATAGGTCGATAACGCAAATGGTGGGATGCAAAACTGTCCAAGACAAAGGAAACGCAAAGGAGAACGAAGAAAAAAAAGGCGGCGGCTTTGCATTCCCCCCCCCCTCCACGAGCGCGTATGTGCAACGGGAGGAGGAGGAGGGGGGGGAATCTGTCCCCCACACAAGCACACGCACACACGCTGCACTACATGAGAGACAGCGGTGTCCGCTTGCATTATTCTTTTTTGCTGACCAGCAGCAACTGAATGCAGAGCTTGAGCTGAGAAGGGCGATGTGAGGGGGGAGTCGGAGAACGGGGCAAATCGTGATAGAGTAGTACGGGAGGGAGGGAGAAGACATGGAAACGTCTCCGGTCAACATTGTATGACGCGATGGAGAAAGAGGTGAGACATGAAGGTGAGAGTGAGGGAAGAGGGAAGAGATACTGCAAGCCTCTCTTGGGGCTGCTTCTGTGTCCTTTTCGTCGAGCCTCTGTCTCTCACCTGTCTATCAAGCAGCGTGTCTGTCTGCCTGCATCGTTCCCTTATCTTTGACTTCCCCTCCCCCCCCCCTACATAAGCCTCGCCACACCTCTACCAGCTTCTCCCTTCTCCTCTCCGCACGGAGAAAGACGGAAGGTGCAGAAGAAAAAAGGCGAGGATGTGTTGGGGTGGAAAGGGGAGGAGGAGAGTTGAAGCAACGGAAAGGGACGAGGGGCCGCACAAAAACGAGGTGGAAAGAAGTGCACAAACTACACAGAGGTGGAACAGAAAAAAAAGCGCGCCCACGCACACACGCAGAGGGACACCTTTCGTACACCGCACTCCATAGAGGTACAGCTGTGTTCACAGGCCTCCTTGCCGCATCGAGGCTCATCCAGTGGAAACACAGAAGCAAACAGGGAAGAGAGCAACATTGAACGAACGAACAAAGAGATAAGCAAATTGAAGTGAAGCAGAGGCACACATGCACACACACGCAAAACGGAAAAAAAGGCAAGGAAAAACCTGAAGAGCAGGGAACAGCGAAGAAAAAAAAATACACATACACACACACGTGTATGACTGATAAAGCAAAAAATATTGAAAAAAAAAGAGGTGAGTATGCTGAGGCGAGGTGGGGGGAGGGAGCGGGGGCGGGGGTGGGGCTTTTCTTTTCTGACGGAAGGCTAAGTGTAATGTGCAGCTGTGTGCAAATCAGGCATGTGAGTCCGCACAGAGCTAGAGATATGCTGTCCCCGAGCCCCTTTCGCTTTCCTATGAGTCCGCGTGTGCACCTACGAGTAGGTGCAGGTTGAAGTGCTCAGTTCATTGGAGGTGGCAAAAACATGAGCGGGCATACGCGCGCAAGCGCTATCCCTTTAAGTTTCTTTTCTCTTTCCCTGCTTCTCTTTGGTTTTCCTTGCTCCTCGTCATAGTTTTGTCCGGGCGATGATGCACGGGTCACATACAACAGTTCTTGTTGCTGTTTTGCATGTTGTCTGTACTCGCACCCGGGTGGTTAGTGAACGACAGCTGGAATAACTGTTGAGAAGATGCGGTTAGCTGGAAGAAGGAGACGTAGCAGAAGGAAGGCCGAGAGGCCCTCTGACTCGCAAACACGACAAGAGCAACCATGAAAAGCAAGACAGCAGACGAGAGAAATAATGTAACAAGGAAAGAAACATCGGAATCGAAAGTCAGAAAAAAAAAAACAGAAAAGCAAAAGACACTGGAGTAGATTGCCCCGCTGCACGTGTTGCGTGGCACTACCAACGCAGACGGTGTGCCCAGCCTACTTATGAAGTAGACGCATCGCTTTTTCCTTCGTTTTGTGTCGGATGTCGTGAAGAGAGAGGCAGAGAAAGAGAAGGAAAAAAAGAGTGACAGGCAAGTGCACTGCGACGTTTCCGAATGTATTGGGATGCCTCGCAACACTTCTGGTGGGCATTCCTACGTATGTTCTGTATGGAAAACAAGAGCACACAGAAAGGAGGGTAAAAAGAGAGAAAAAATGAAAAAACGCCAAAACACATGAGCTGAAGGCTGTGTTCGCGCGTCTGTTAGCGTTTATATGTGCGCGTGTAGTCCCAACGTACAGCATCACCCCCCCCACACACACACACAGAGAAAAAGTGAAATGAGGAAGAATAAGAGGGAGGCAACATAGATGAGATGGGGAGGGCAGAGAGGCACAACGACTCCTTTTCTTCGTTTCCGGTGCCCTTTCTGTTGCTGTTGTTGTTGTTTTTTTGTGCGCACGCCAAAAAGCATAGTCGGAGAAAAAGACGGCACACAAAACAAACTCCAAAAGAAAAAATAAATAACTCAAAAGGGATCTTCACTTAAACACGAAAAAGAGAGATGAAGGGAGGGCAATGATGAGGGGGGAGGGGGAAGGGAGGGGTTGTGGAAAGCAAATTACAAAAGAGCACGCAGTGATGGCTACAAGAGATCCTAAAGGCACGCCGTCACGAAACACATCTACGCACACATAAGCGCGTGAGGGGCGCTGGTTTGTCGCACTCCTTGTTGACCCCCTTGGGTTCTGGCGGCAGACCATCTCTTCGTGACAAATGGGGTGCCATAACATTACAGAGAGACAAAAGCCGACGCCGAAAACAGAGCAGCCTTGCTGCCTGCAGAAGGCGCGTGTGAGAGCACGTCAATAAGTACCGTTCGCCCATATATTTGCGTCGGTGTAGGTGATTCTGCGCATTGCAGTGCAATGAAGTACAATCATCGAAAAAAGGGGTGGAGGTTTGCTTCTGTCACTGTGAGAAGGTTGGCTTCACAAAGAGGGGAGGAGGGGGGGGAACAAAAACAAAAGCTCCGCCCCCATGAACAATGTTCAAGAAGAAAACGAAGCAGAGCACGCAGAAGTACAGGACAATGGTGAAAGAAAAGGACGATGAAGCGGCTAATGGGCGAGAGGGCGGACTGCCAATATCGTTTCGCTTAAACCTTCAGGCGAAACTTTCAATTCCTCGGACACTCTCTCCTCTCCATCTGCAAGATACCGCCTCAACGACTACACAAACACATGTACAGAGCGAGACACGCAGATACGCATTTAGATTCGAAAGAGCACGGGTGCAAAAATGAGAAGAAAAGTAGGCGTAGGCGAAATGAAATCACGACAGAGGTAGCACACGTAAAGCAGCATATGCACATGAGAGACACACAAAGAGAAAGAGAGAACATTCAAGAAGAGAGTCACTACTACTCTTTTTTCATGCCTTCTTCACCTTGAACAGCGTCGACAGATACACGAGAAAGCACCACGCTTCAAAAAAGACAAGAATGCGGCCACCTATCTGATGTATCCCCTTTCTCTTCCTGAAATTTCTTTTGTTTTACCTTGCACGCAACCAAAACGCTTGATTTGTATGTTGCGCCTCGTGTTGTTCTCGTTCTGCTCGGTCTCTGCTATGCGTCGTCGCTCATTAGCCACTGCGAACTAAGCAACCGAAACGTTTAATCAGTACAACGACACAAACAAACAAAACAAACGAAAAGGCACACTAAAACAAAATAGGCAAAAAAGAAAAGGAAAAGGGAGAAGCAAAGCACCGTCGTCGTCGCTGGCTCACAACCGAAAAGAGAGAGATGGAGAGAAGCCGAATCGATCCCTGAGAAAAACAGACGGAGGCGCAAGAAAGCGGGCAGCAGAGATGGTTCCAGAGGAAACAGAAAGGAGACGGAGGAAGGACAAGGCACTGCTGAAAAGACGGCAGAAAAGTGGAACACGAAAAAGTGCACGCCCGAGACAGCATCGATGCTTCGTTTTCAAACGGCGTGGTACCAGCACAACACACAGACAACAGAAAGAAGAAGCTCATGCGTTCTGTCCGTGTGCTTCTTCTGACCTTTTCCCCTCACCCCCTTCTTTTGGTGTTTCACGTTTTACTCACTCCGAAAATTGTCTGCCGATTTCTTCCTGTCGTTCTTTTGCTGGGGTTGGGGGGAGGGAAGGGCGAGCTTCCGCTGCCGTTATTTGTTCCACAGAGTACAACCAGACAGCACGAATCCGCACATATTTCGCCAAAGGCACACAAACGTGGAACATGCACGCGGAGCGACACCCCGAACAAACATGTACGCATATTGTCACGCAGAGAGAGAGAGAGATACGCCTTCGGATGGAGAAAGGGGAAGCGGAAAAGAGAAGGCGAAAAGATTGGCGACACCAAAAAAAGGCTCTAGAAAAAGAGGAGCAAAAATAATGGTTTAACGATGTCCGGTGCTCTTCCTGCTTCCTTTGGCTTAGGTTCTGCCGACCCCCCTCCCTCCTCTTTCATCCCATTTTTGCTTATGCTATATGGGTGTGGCTGATTGACGTGTGCGTCCATTATTCTTCTCTTCATCTTGCCTGCATCTCTCTTTCATTTTCAGTCGCGTCCTTTTTTTTTTGTTTGTTTGGGGAAGGGAGTCTCCTGCGCAGCCGATTCCCTCACTCACCTTTGCCCCTCCTCCCCCCCCCCTTGTGCGATCACACGCCCATTCAACCACACCTTCACCAGTACTTGGGTGTTTGTTTGGTTGTTTGCGCTCTCTCTCGCCCGTCCCCACTTGGAAATCCTCTCCGGCATCCACTACTTGCAGAAAGGGGAAGAAACTAAGCCGAAAAAAAAAAGACGCGTCTTTGTTTCAACTTCGTTTTCGACCGTTGCGCGTGCACATGTCCTCCGTTTGTTCCACTTCGCGTGTTCCGCACGACTGAGCAATCACCGCATGATGAGGCGCACCATGGATATAAAATAGAGAGAGAGAGATACATCTATGCTAAACAGGTACACAAATGTGCGGCGGTAGGGCAAGGAGAAAACAAGGGAGCATCACGGAAGGGAGGATACTTCGCTAACCCGTGCCGAAAGAAGTGCATTGATAGAAGAAGTATAGAAAGATTGGTTTGCCATCGCTACACTCAGGCATACATGAATACGGCGTGCACCAACACAGGACGAAGAGAGAAAGCAGGAGCAAGCCAGCAAGACAAATACACGGACATACTCACATTCTCTCTCGACTGAAGTGACACACATTCTGAAAAGGGATGGCGAAGTTGAAAGAAGGGAAAGCATTCTGGGCGTGGGGCGAAGAGAAAAAAAAAGAGGGGAGCGAGGGAGGCGAAGGGGTGGGGGCAGTAAAGCAGTCAACATACGGGGGGAGAGCGAGAGAGAAATGAAGGAGAGTGAAAGATGGGGGTGCTAGACAGGCAGTGAAAGGTAAAGAGAGACAGAGAGAGGGCAAAGAAACCGGGAAAAAAAAGAGTGAAAGAGAACAGGAACGGCAGCATGAGACGAAGAAAGTGCGAGAGGGCAAAAGCAAAAAGGAGCAAAACACAACGAAAAAACAAGAGATACAAACATACAGAAAAGAGAGAGACGGCAAACCACCGGCACCGCCCAATAAAGAAACGAAAAAACGGCCCCACATGACAGCGGAGCACACACACACACACACACACACACACACACACACACATTTAGTAGGCTTACAAACGAAACAAATGTGAAGCAAGGAGAGTCGCAGAACACAGCGCGTGGTTGCTGAGCACGAATGAAACGCAAAACGAGAAAGGAGAGTGGGGAAGTAAAGTGAGACAGCCTCGAAAGAACCGCGCAAAACAGCAAACTAGGCGCCAAGAAAAAAGCGTGAGAACGAAGAGAACAAAACAAAAAAAAAAAAACTCTCTGTGATACACACGCAGACACAGAAAAAGAAAGGAGAAAAAGGAATAGTGTTTATTGCTCATCACTTCGTGTGTGTGTGTGTGTGTGTGTGTGTGTGTGTGTGTGTGTGCTGGTGGTGGTGCTGCTATCAATGACGGTTCAGCTCGGAGCTACTCAAGTGTGCACGTGTGTGCCTGTGCCTCGGCAAACAGACGTAAATCTGAGAATATGCGTGTATGCGTGTGGTGGAGGAGGGGGGTTGTGACCTCAGTCTGACCTCCACACAGTTAGCCTCGCACAAGTACGTGATTGAACACCCCTATTTTGCCTCTGTGTGGGTTTACCTACGCAACGTACAGGGGTCGAAGTGGCATGCCGCTGAGCACACCTGCACCGCTACGAGATAAAGAAGACCCGCCATTTCCTTTGATTGGCCGCTGGTTCCTTCTGATATCGTTTTCGGCTTCTTCCTTGTGTCCTTTTTCGCACGAGAGGAAAGAGCTAATACAAAACAAAAACAAAGCTCTCGAACAACGTCTTTTCGGTTGTCGTCTGTGCCGTCTCCCTACATGGCATGGGAATAGTTTGGCGGCTCCGGCAGACCTGCTGAGAACTTGGATATCTTTGCCACAACCGAAGTGCAGCCTTCCGTGGGGCACCGCAGCTGCAGCAGCATCTCCTCCGCAACGTACTCCACGTCACCCTCGGCGATGGCCTTCTCGACAGCGCGCGCCCACTCTGGTATGTTCTCGTGCGGACTGATGCCGCCCAGTAGCGCAAAAACGTCCTTGTGCTGCAGCGACATTTCAAGAGCCTGCACGGAAGCGTCGCCGATGCCTTGGAAGACGAGGTGGTTGTGACGAAACACGAGGGCAGCACTCATGCCTTGAAAGCGCATCCGCCCGTACTGGAAGAGTTCCCGGCCCTTTGTCATGCAACTGCGCAGCACGACCGCCGCGTTCGAATCCACTGTCTGACATGTCATGGCGTTGTCGAGGCACACAAAGCATGGGTCCGCAGCAGTGGACTTGACGGCACGATCGGCAAGGTAGAGGTGACCTGGGGTGTGCTTCGAAGTCAGATCGATACGGAAAAGGTGCGGCTTCCGCTGCACGCTCGCAGAGCGCAATGCAAGGCAGAGGCGGAGCATCGATGGAGAGAGGAAGTAAAAGCGGGGTTGCCAGTCATCAAACGTGTTCCCTGCGCGACGCACTCCCTTCCTGGCTTGCCCTCCTCTCTCCTACTGCCTTTGAGTGAAGAGGCTGGAGTACGTGTATATGTGCGCACTTGCGTATATAGCGGCGATCGGCAAAGAAAAGGCGTGCAGGCGCGATTCCGTCAAGCCGAAGGACAGAAATGAGGCACAAAAAGTGCTAGAAAGCCAAGTGGAGAGAACAGTGGCGGCACCTTTAAGAGAAAGACGAGAGCAGGCGAGAAAGAAAATAAAATCAGGGGTAATGACGTAACGGAATGTGTGGTTGTGCCCACCGCATCTTAAGAGAGTGGTGTGATTCAGATTAGTACGTTTTTTGTTGTCGGTTGGTTTTCCTTTGAGGTTGGTAGCAGGGGTGTGTGGAGAGGCGGGCGTGGATGGGTCGGGAAGGGCCTACGATGGCAGCCGCACTGAAGTGCGATGCGGTCAAGACGAAGAGGAGAGGAAGCCGGCGTGTGCTTGTCTGCGTCAGACAGCGTATGGCGCCGTGAGCTGGAAACCACAAAACAAAGAGTGACGTAAAACGCAAAGGGGCAATGAGAGATGACGGAGGGTGAAAGGCCGGGCCCTCTCCCCTCTGAAGCCGGTGATAATCAAGGGCTGTTTTCCAAGAAACAGAAAGAGAAGATGGAAAAGGAGGAAAAGTGGAGACAGGGCGGAAAAACAACGAACAAAAGGAAAAAAGTAGGGTACGCTGCGGACACGTGACGGCGTACGTTCAGGCAGGTACGAGAAAGAGAGTGTCAGCGAGTGGGGAAGAAGCGGTGGCAGGTTGTGGCACGAGTGAGCGCGGGGTGAAGGAAGAGAGAAAGATACTCAGAAAGTGGAGGCGCAAGAGAGGAAAGGAAAGGGGTAGAGGGCGTTGAGTAAGGTCTCTGCGACACACTCACACAAACCCAACCAGTGTACCATGATAACAGGCATCTAACATCCTTCCGCAAAAAAAAAGTGGCTCCGCTGCACGAGAAGCCCACATGTAAGCGAGAGAGAGAGAGAGAGAGAGGCAACACTGCTTTGCCAAAAACAGTTGTGCTTCTGTGGAAGGGGAGGAAGACGGACAGAGCCGCTTCGCCGTTGAAAAACGACGGCGGTCGGGGAAAGGCGCAGCTGCGATTCCGCTTCTTTTCATTGTGTCTTAGATTCCCTGGGTCTCTGGCAGGTGGCGGGGATTAGACAACACCGAAATGGGGGAGCAATGAGGAGTGGCCACCTCCCGTGAAGGTGGTGCGTCTCCTTGCAATGGACAAACCCCACGGAAACGAGAGAAAACTGACGAGCGGGAGCCGCCATCAAGAAAGTTTGGAGTGGGGTTGGAGGCGTGTATGCCGTCAGAATGCTGTCTAGCTCCTCTGCGACAGCTTCCGCATGTCGTCCCCGATGCGCTTGACGGTGTGCACATCCTCCTCTGTCAACGCAATGGCACGCTGCTCTCCTGCAAGCATGCTCCGGCTGCACTCTAGCAAGTGTGCTGCGCAGATGTGCTGAACAGCAGGGCTGATCTTGGGCACCAGCTGCCCCAGCGCCAGCACCGTGTCACCAATCGGAAAAAGCGGATTGCGGTGACCGTCCAGCAAGCTCATGAAGGTGTCAAAAATGGTGGGCAGCGGCACGCCGACCTTCTCTAGCTCGTCAATGGCCAGGGCTGGGGATTGGCCATCAAAGGCAAGAAACTCAACAAACGGGAAGAGGGGCAATGGGGCCTGAAAGGTGCCGAGGTACTCCCGCAGAACACGCTGCACCGCCTGTGGCGCAGACAGCCCCACAGCCTTGAGGAACGTCAGCACACCGGTCAGCGCATTGGCAATCAGCACCTCGGGAGAATCTGAGTGGATCTTCAGCAAGTCGAGCTGGATGCTGCACCCGCCCAGCACTTTGTAGCGTCCAGCCAGTTCGAAGAGAGAGTTCTCATCGACGTAGTGTTCCCGCAGCGCCCGCAGATCCGCCTCCACGGTGCCGCGCGCGAAAACGAGATCCTTGCCGACGGCCAGGTGCTCGGCGATGAGACTGGCCAGCTGCTGCTGCAGCAGCAACAGGAACTGAACCAGTCGATTGTCGTCCGACGGCACGGCAGTGATGGCGTGCTCGATGGCGAGAAGCCGTCCGTCGAGGGGTACAGACAAGTTGCTGCGCGCCAGCTCGGCAAACCGCAGCGCCGCCTGCTGCGTGTTTCCGTTGGCCTGCTGCTTGACCGACGAAAAGAAACGCCCTGTCAAGGTGTGCGCCGGGTCGACGCAGAGTCCCATGTCCACGACAACCTTCGCAAAAGTCAAAATCCGATGGTCAGCGAGGGTGTGGCACTCCATCCAGTCGAGCAGGACGGAGCTCAGCTCGCTGTCGCACGCCGCGTCGCCAAGAATGGTCACCAGTGTGTTGTAGAGATCGCCGGTTGAAGAAATGGCTTCGACCATCGACAAGATGTCGGATGAGACGCTGTGATCGTACGGGTAGCGGTACACCAGGAGGCGGATGCGAGGCTGCGAGGTAGGAAAGCTGGACTCGAGGAGGTCCGTCGTGTACGAGAGAAGATCATACTGTACAATATCGAGGATGTGCCGTCGTGTGTATGTCATGACAGGCTCGAGCGCCCGGTCCAACACCAGTGACAGGAGGGTCGCGGCGAGGCGGCAGCGCTGCGGCAGCACGTGCTCCTTCTGCAGGAGCTTTTCCGTGATGTCCTTGTCGTGCCTTGCCAGTAGATCCTTGCACAGCGACACTTGCACCGTTACCGGGTCGCTCTTCCACAGTAGGTCCTCCAGTCGGCCAGGAAATCGATAGGTGGTGCCGGTCTGCAGGAGCAAATCGTAAAGCCACGCGATCGTTGTAGCGTTCTTCACAGATGACAGCAGCAGCTGCAGAACCTCTGCCTGGGCGTCCACAGCGCTGATGTCTGTCAGCTTGCCGTCTGCGCGCACCAGAACGTCATCGTCCCACTCCAGTCTCTGCCGCGTAGGGCAGTCCAGCCAGCCGCCACGGTTCAGCACCTCGGTGAGAACGGTGCAACTCTTCTCCAGCCGAGATCTCGACTGCGCCAGCTCCTCCGTCAGTCGCCAGTAGTGAAACGACAAGCACAAACGCGACAGCTCACTCAAGCCCTGCATTGCATGTTGGATGATGCCACGAGCGCCATCTGACAGGCGCACTCCACGCACTGTCGCCGCCCACGGTTGGAGAAGGGGTTCGAGGGACTGTGACAGGTACGAGATCGGGAGGCCGCTTAGTACCGCGTCAAGGAGAAGGACCACCCGCGCCTGCGGTTGAAGCTTGCTGAGCGCATCAATGCCACTCGTTACGGAGGCCGCAAATTGTCGCTGCAGGAGTTGACCACGGGGCATGCGGCCCAGACGCACAATCGTCGAGTCCCCACAGTACACGACAAAGGTGAGAAAGCTGCCGCCATCGCGCACGCTCTTCTCGACACCGACGCCGCAGATAGGCTTTCCTAAGAAGTGCTGTGTGACAACGTGTGTCGTGGAACTGCCAGGGGCTTCGCAAAACGGCTCGCAGCGAGTCACGAGAAGCAGAGACGAGGTCAGCTGATCCGCCAAAAGCAGCGACGAACCGCACGCGCATGCCAGTGAGACCACCGTGTTTGTCACCCCACCAGGGAGACCGCGCAGCTCACCCACGGAGAGCGACCGCAAGTTTCCGCGCTTGCCTGCCGTGGTGCACAAATGAACCGGCACACGGCCGCCGCTGCTGGTGATGAGGGCAGCCACCTGCGTCTCTCCATACTCATCCTGCAACGGGGGCACAATCGCTGCAACCGCCTCCTGGGGAAGCGCGGCGGAGCACTCGAGCTGCAAATGAGTTTCATCGCTGTACAGCCACAGCGACACATTCCGGCTGGAGAGCATCAGGAGATACCCCCTGTGCCGATCGAAGAGGCTGTGCACATACCTCTTCGGGGACAGGTAGCCGTAAGCTGCCTGGGCCCAGCTGTGTCGGCTGGGCAACAAATTCGCATGCAGTTCAGGATGCAGCGAGTGCGTGTTGTCGAACGTGATTGCCAACCCCTCCACGCTGCAGTTCTCACAGCACAAGCCGTAGAAGTTCTTTCCAAGGTGGTGAATGCAAGCGACGGCAGACGCGGTAGAGCAAAAGGCGCTCTGGAGCGTATCAGCTTTCCGGCTGTCAGAGTCCCGAACAAGGGCCACGTGAACGCCAGATGCAACGGCTGCAAGCACTAGCGTGCACGTCTTGGATACCCTCTCCACGTAGGCATCGTTCAGAGTGTCGCAAAAAGGGGGGAAGACAATGTACCGGCCTTTGTTATTCACCAGAACCAGTCGCCGACTGCACAGAAGTGCATGATACTCGTTTACGTAAACGGCGCGACGGCATGTTTCGCCTAGAGACGCGAGCAACGACGGCTTCCACAGGGCGAGGTGGTCCATGTTGAAGTATCGGTTCCCCAGCATCGGGCGTACTTCCTCTACTGCTGGTCCATTGGCGCTGTGCCGACATTCTTTGGGATCGTAGCGCAGGAAAACCTCCTGCAGCGAGGTGGAGAGGCTCGGCGAACTCCCTTGTGCTGTTGATCCGGATTGCCCCGCCACCATTGTGCGACAGAGAGGGATCTATGGTATGACCGTGCTAATGAGGTCAGGTGTGTGGTGCGAGCGGGAAGAAGCGGGGGAGGGGGGAGAAGTAGTCTGCAACACGGAAAAGAATCAAGGACTGCATAGGGCCCACCAGAGAGAAAACGACACGAGAGCGAGGGAAGGGAGAAGGGGAGAGAACACTGAGTCCGTTGGGAGGCAGTGGTGGCGTGCATAAGAGGCGGCAGACCATCTAATCGGATTCTGTATGTCGTGAAAAACAGAAGCGCTCGTGAGAGATTCGATTCGACGGCACCCGTGAAGTTCGCTGCTGCCGCTCCGTAAGAGAGAGACAAAGTGAAGGAGCGGCACCATGACATTCAAAATAGAGCGTGTTCCCTATGGAGGGGACGTCTCCTACCGCCGATTTCCAGAGAGAAGGGGAATCACTTAGGCAAAAAGTTTGTGCCCAGGAGCGTCAGTTTTTTTTCAGACGCATTTGCGAGGCTGCATAGCAGAACGCTGTTTTTTTCTGTTTTTTGACGTCGTTGCCGACTCGAAAGCCGCTGCAGATGGATGTCCCTGTGCGCAGATGTGTGTGCATCACGTTACTTGGAAACCAATCGCAACAGGCCCCTCGGCAGCGAAACAGAAAAGGAGGAGGGAGAGCAGTACAACAAACTTCCGCTCACCGGAAGAAAAGCAGCAAAACAAGAGTACGAAAAGGAGAACGCGGAGACTAGTCGAAGGACCAGCTGATGACGGTGGAGTCACTTAAACTGCTGCGGGCTTTAGGTGACTTTGCCCCCTCTTCATTTGGCGTCGCCTCAGCTAGCACTTCAGCCAGCTGTGACACCTCTTGGTCAAGGTGTACAATGAAGTCGTGCAGCAGCAGCGTGCCAGTTGTTGCGCGCTCTGAGGGATTTCTCTGCATGCAGGCCTTGATGAAGTCGATCGCCTGCGCGGACACATCACTCGGGTACTCTTCCGGTGCGCCATAGCCAAGCAAGCCATCACCAGAACGCTTGATCTGCAAACACTCGCAGACAACACAGCCGATCGACCAGATGTCGCTTTCCTTACCGCTCGGCTTCCCGTCAACGACCTCTGGGGCCATGTAGCTGATGGTGCCAACTATACCTTCTCGAATGTTTGTGGTAGCCGTGCCGAAATCAGACAGCTTCAGCTGTCCTTGCGAAATGAGCATGTTGCCTGGCTTGATGTCGCGGTGGATAATGCCACACTCATGCAAGTAGTTGACCGCTTGCAGAAGTTGTTTCGTGATGGTGGCGACGTGGTTCTCGGGCAGTCGTGGGCAGCGCTTGATAAGGTCGGCCACTGTACCCTGGTCAGCCATCGCCATGAAGAGGTTGAGGGTTGTCTCCGTTCGCTCGCAGTAAAAGTAGTGAATGATGTTCGGATGTGTCAACTGACACAGAATCCCAATCTCATTCATAAACTCGTCGATGCGCTCTTCAAAGTTGCCAGACACGCGGATGATCTTGACAGCCATTTTTCCGCCCGTCAGGGTGGAAGTCGCCTCGTACACGGCAGCGTACCCGCCACGCCCGAGCAGACGGCCCTGTGTCCATGGACTGTTACGCACCTTTCCGAACACCTCTCGCCGCTTCAGCAGCTCCTCACCGGCACGCTTCGCCTCCTCGCGCTTGTAGGTAGCCCTCTCTAGCTCCTTGCGGAGCGCCTCATTCGAGATCGGCTTCTTCAGAAGGGCATCACCGCGTTTTGCACCGCCGTCTAGCGCTTCAGAGGTTTCGATTATGTAGATGTGCTTCGCCAGCAGTGCCTCGATCACGCGGTCAGAGCCTTTCACGTCGACGTCGACAATAGCGCAGCCGATGTCGGTCAATTCTTCGATGGCCTGTAACGCCTTGCGAACGTTCTCAATCAGCCGCAGAGAATGGCCGCAGCTCCAGATGGAGGCAGATATGTTGTGACGGTGCACAGCATTCTTCTCCAAGAGTAGCACAATGAGGGGGTCGTGTCCGATCGGCTTCTGTGCAGCGGCGTCTTGAGGCTTCAAGGCTTGAATTGCCTCATCCTTCACCATGAAGGGCAGTAACAGCTTCAGCGTACCAGGGCAGTCAACTACAATGCCACCAAGATCATTTGCAGATCGGGTGATGTCAATCAAGGTATTTCGGTTGAGCCCAGACATGTCATGACGGTAAGCTACAATGAGCTGGTACACCGCACTAGTCGTGTGTTTTTGCTCAACGCGAACGCGGATTTTCTCGCAGAACAGCTCGAAAGCGCGATTCAGCACAGCAGTGACGCCCACCGTGTCGCAGAGAATAGGCGGCAATTCGGTTACCTTTGGATCGACCTCGACGCTCACGTAGCGCTGCCTACTTTTGATGACCTCGGACAGCAGCTGCCGAATGTGCGCGCTTCTCCAGTGCATCGCCAGCGCGGAGAGGTCGCGCAGGTTTTTCCACCGCAAGCAGTCCACAATTTGGCGAAATTGACTGTCCTTGACAGACAGCTGCGACAGTTCTTTCACAAAAAAGGAATGCAGCACCGCCTGCGTCTGCGACAGCTCATCGGAGCGTACAGACCCGATGAGGGTGAACCCCACGGGCTGATTCGATTTGGCCTCTCGGCTGACGACCACTGTTGCGCTGATAGAGACAGTACCCAAACCCATATGTGCCATGGTGAGGACCTTCTCTGAGAGGTCCAACTTTTTCACAGCGGCTTCAGTCATTGTGGTGTAGAGCTCCACCGACCGTTCGCCATAGAGAAGAGAAATTATGTTGTTCCCCTCGACGTCTCGTGCACTGAAGCCGAAGCAGGTAGCCGCGCCATCGCTCCACATTACAACCTTCCCATCAAAGTCTGTCATGATAATAATCGCATGTCTATAGATGGCGTTAAGTCCGATCATAGCAGGAGGAAAGCCTCTGCTCCGTAAGATAACACTCCCCTCGTCCTCGGTGGCCTCTGCTAAGAGCTTCGCGATAGCCCTTCGGTTACGATGCGCAGTGTCGGCGTCAACAAGGAACGCATCTGCGTCCTCGACTACCACTCGCTCGGTGAGTTCAATTTGGCCCGACAGCGGGTTGTAGTACGAATTTTGGTTTTGAGCGTTGTCACAGGCCATTCGCACTATCCGGTCAACAAGCCGCTCCTGCCCTTTGTATCCGCGCCACTTTAGGGACGCGTGAATGAGTGGAAACAAGGCACATAGGCACAAGACACTAACACAGCTCAGTATCAGTGCAGCAACATCCACTTTTCGACAGCAATCGTCTCCAATACCGATAAGTATAACCGTCGCAATACAGCAGATCACGGCAAGAAGAAGAGAAGCGACAATCGGAAGTGGAAGCCGCTGCCACAGCTGCGGGGTATTAAGTTGGGAAGTGTGCGCTGCAAGTAGCTCCGCGGCTCGGAGTGCAGGGTTGGACGATTTCGCAGCAATACATTCCGCGTATGTGTTGAGCAAATGAACGAATGCTCCGCACCGGGAGTAGCGGCGGTAGTACCAACGGGCGGTGCAAATTGAGCTATCAATAATTCGGTACAATGTCTCTGAAGAGCCCTCTTCCAGCTCCCTCGTGTACTCCGGTAGCTTCCTCAGGACACTCAGGGCCAGGAAAACATCGTATATATCGTATTTTTCGATGGGTATTCTCACTGAGGCGCCGCTCATCTCTTCCACTTAGCATAAACTGCAGTACGGTGGCTTCATGTGTGTTTCGCATTGTGAAATATACAAAAATGAGAGTGTGGCGCAAATGCCTACTTCGAGTCTGTGAAGTAGTGATTGCGAGAAGAAAAGCAGCGCATAAGACAAAGAGTGCCGATTTTATGTACAGAGAGCGGCACCACCGCCATCTGGAAGAGCCGGAGCGCGCACACACAGGTACCCACGACACATATGCAGCTCAGGATGAAAAGGCTCGCAAATGCAAAGTATAGCGTATGCGAGTGCTTATCAACAGGCCCAAGCAGAATATTCCAGCTTTCACGGCCTTTCAGAAAGAGATAACTGATATACGTCATCACTAGTAGAGGCCCGATGTTTCATTCCCCCGTTCTACTATTCTTCAAGCAAAGAAAGAGTAGGACAATATTCATGAAACATATGTCACGAAGGGGGAACGATGGGCGAGAGTTGCTCTTTCCAAACAGGCCCAGCACAATAGCTTTCAGGTTCAAGAACATGCAAAGAAAAACTGAAAGGGGCGAAAGTAATGATACATGTTGTCCAGCTTGAGTCAAGGCGTCGCGCCCCATCCCTCAGTCATCACACGGCGAAAATCGTCAAAGCTGAGCTTTCCGTCACCATCCGCATCCGCCTCACTGATCATGTCGAATGCCTGTTCTGTTGTCAGGAAACAGCCAAGGCGCCCCATCACAAAGCGCAGATTTGGTACAGTGATGAACCCAGTGTTTCCTAAGTCGTACATGCGAAACGCACGACGCATTTCAAGCTCTTTTTCCTCCGGGTCATTCAGCTTAGTGGCCACAAGCGTGAGAAACTCCGGGAAGTCGATTACCCCGTTAGAGTCTAGGTCAGCTTCACACAAAATCGACTGCAGTTTTTTCCTGGACACTTTGTGACCAATGGAGCTGAACACTTGCTCCAAATCATCGACAGTAATGCTACCATCACAATCAGCATCAAATGCGGAAAAGGCTTCTTTAAGCTCAGTAATTTGTTGAAGCGAAAGAAGGTCCGCCATCTTCCGCAAGAAAAAAGGTGCAAACAGAGTGCCCTTTGTTGATATGGCTGAAAGTGTGTGGTTTTGCTCTTCACATAAAAAGCGCGATCAACCGCAAGAGGAAGGAGAAGAGACAGGGACGCTGCATTTTTTTGAGACTGTAAAGAGGGCCGAGCTTTTACCTGCCACCTCGGCATGTGCAACAGCTGAACTAGATCAGGCGAAAAAAGCGTTATTACTGGGTCTTTTTATCACCTCATGAGGGCGCGCAGCATCACAGGCCGCGGTGCCTGTTTCCCGATAAACGTTCCTTTTTTTTTTTACTTCCTTCCTTGCATGAAGCAAAAGAAAATACATATTGACTTAGGAGAAAAGGATAAGCCCATTGTGCTCACTTTCGCTGAATTTCAGCAGGAGCCTCATCATCATATTCATCCTCGAAGCCGTAAAGTTCCGCCTCTGCTCGCTGACGCTGTGTGTGCAATCGAGATCGCAGCACTGGGTTCCACAGCTTGTCATCTTCGATGCTCGACATGAGAGCGCTACTCATTTCCTCATCCTGACGCGACATTCTCAATTCCGACTCTTTTGGCGCAGGTAGGTCGTGAGCGTGAAGAGGCGTTCCACCTTGCATTCCCGTCTGAAGGTTTTTGATCGACGTATACGAAACTTCGTTCCGATTCATTATGCTCGCCCCGAAGACTGCTTCGTCATCGTCGCGCTGCAGCGCCTGTAGTTCTTTCATTTGATGGGAGCGCCGGTGAGCCCAGACACGCTCCTCGTGTGTGGTTTCTTCCCAGAAATTGTTGTATGGTCTCGGTATAAGGCTCTCGTCGACCTTAACACCGTACTTTCGAAGTACCCATTTCGCTTTGCGATACCCATCAACAACCATCATAAAGCAATCCCAGGTTTGGTTTACGTACCGGCTAGCGCTGATTTCTTGATACACCATACTGCGATAGTACTCTTGCCACTCAGGTGGTAGATCTCGCAAGCGACGGTATACCCAGTAAGTAAACCGCTTCGCAGGACTCACAGTTTGAAAGTCATACCAGCTGACCCGATAAGGTGTTTCCTCCATCGTGTTCATCAGACCTTTCGACAGTGGCTCCATCGGCTCATTGCCAGTTGTCGAGCTCCCGGCGGAGGGGCCGCTTTCAACGCTTTTGATGATTTGGTCACGCTCAAATGTGGGTGCGAATTCAACCTTCTTCAGTTCTTCGTTTTGCTTTCTGTCGCCTTTGATGAGATGCCACCTGCGCTGACAACTCAAGACTCGACAATCGTCAAGCATCCGAAGAAGGGGGGATCGACCGGACGTTGCCTTCATTAGACAGACGACAGTTCCGCTTTGTTTCTGATGATACGTAGAGGAGCAAAAGGAAAACGAACGCGTTGCCGATGTAATCATAAACTGTTAGGCCGGAGAAGAGGTGAGACAAACAAAGGGCGGAAATTGCCTTTGAGCGCAAAGAAGCACGACTGAGTTCTTTCAGAGGGATGCAAAAGTCAGGCAATGTGCAAAACGGATTTCCTCTCCGCCGCTGAAAACATGAGTGCCAGAACACACGGATGAGAAAAAAGGAGGCGAATATCTCCTTTGACAGGGCTTGAGCGTGTCGGTTCCTTTGCAACGATCAACTCGATGGCACATGTGCAAGTCTTCTTTACGGTACTGGGGGAAACAAATCATTTTCACCCCGACCTCAATTTATTACAGCGAATGCGCTTCTGATGCATTCAGAGAAATTGCCTCATTAAGTGTTTCCAAAGTGGACAGGGGCGATTCGAGAAGCGACTGCACAGTGTGGAATAAAGTATGAACACCCACAAGACATAGTTCTCGTCGAGTACAATAGAGCTGCACCTGGTGGTGAAGCGAGGGGGGGGGGCGCACCAACAAGTCAGAAGAAGACGCTTTAAATTCACTCTATCTCCAAGGAGTGGACACACATGTCTGATGTGTTTTCAAACGCAGAGTACGTGAGCAACGGTAACGCGTGGGAGCAGAGAGCCTGATAAGCTTGCTTAGGCTCCTGGTTTCTTCTTTCCCCCCAGCGGAATTGCCAATGACAATGATAAGCTTTCTTCACCCACCTGGTGCGCTTCTGACGGTCTCCCCACCTCTGTTTCCCCCTCCAAGAGTCTGAGTCCCAGATGTAAACGCTTTCAAGTGCCTTCACAGCGCCCTATCCAGCTTCAGTCCCCTTTTGTTTTGACAGCAGCACGCACCATGAAGCATACCTACGTCAGAACAGGGCTCGAGGTCGTCAGTGGTCTTAAATTCACACGACTTTGTTCTCTCTTGTACACGGCCACTGACGATGGTGCGCAGCCAGGAAATAAATGGGAAATGGTGCAGAGGACCACCCGATCCACGGCTCTGAGCGCCTTTGAACGCTCCCCGGCACCAATCCCGGTCGACGCAGTCGAAATCTGTGCTGTGGTACGGAGAAGCAGCAAGAGATTCATTGTTGTCGTTGCACAGTACCGTCCACCAGTGGATTCAGTTTGCCTGGAGTTTCCAGCCGGTTTGGTAGATGATAACGAAAACGCTGGTCAAGCTGCCATTCGTGAGATGCACGAGGAAACCGGCTTTGTTGTGGATGAAACTGACATCGTGTCTATTTCACCGCCACTTTCCACGGAGCCCGGTCTCACTGACTCATGCTGCGTTTTGGTGCGTCTCGACGTTGACGGCGAGCGTGCAGAAAATCAGAAACCAAAACAGCACCTGGATGATGGGGAAGACATTGAGGTTCTCTTGATTCCTATTTCTCAGCCCAAGAACGCGTTGAATGCACTTTCGGATGTGGTCAAACGATACGCGGAAAAGGGCCAGCGCGCAATCGTAGACGCAAAACTATACACATTCATGGAAGCTCTGGCGTGGGGCGTATAACACATTTTTATCACGTGCCGATCAAAAACTCTATTGAAGCAAAACTCACCGCGAAGCTGCAGTACTAGAATGCAGAAGGGGATCATCATAGTTTCTTGTTAGCGATACTATGAGATTTGAATATTCTGCTAAAGCATAAATGCTAGCTGATGTTAAGACCTGGAGATCCAACGTATTTGCAGCGCCTGGGATTGTTTCACTTTCTCACACAATATTACGCTCCTCTGCTTCCTTTTTCTGACATCCTCCTGTGCGGTAAGCTGATTTATTTTGCGTTGTTGTTGGTTCGTTTAGGATTCACGTGCCCGTAATGTTGCAAGGGCTCCTGTGTCTGCTGCTCCTAACCACCTCTGCTTTTGCCTATCCAATCGTAGTGGTACCGGTGGACTGGGCTAACGTCCCGAACAGCACACCTGAGGCTCGTAACTTGAACTCCCCTTATTTAGGGGAGTGTGTTTGCGACGTTACTCGAGGTATTTGTGATCCTTTCTGCTGTTGTGATGAGGACTGCGATGCCAGTGCTCGAGCAGCGTTCTCCTACTGCCTCCCTGAAAAGTACAGCTCTCCATATTTAGATTATTGCTACCCAAAGGACCGAGCAACTTCTCTAAAGCGAATCAACAGAAAGGATGCAACTTTCATAGAAAAGAAATTACAAGGCTACAACGCCGTGTGCGTTATTAGGACAAATCATCCCAGCGAGCTCTACCGATATTTCAGAGTGCCTACAGATGTTCGACAGCCTTTGCTTCCCACTGCGCCCATCCAACCAGTTACCGTAAGTCAGCCATACGCGGTAGGTGATCCTTTGACAACGGCGAAATACGTAGTCGTCAGCGGAAGCCCTTCGTATCGCCGTGTGGCTCCACTCCAACTGCCGACGACTATGAGCGACGGCTCGTGCAGCGCACTCGGGCGAAATGTCGGTTTTTTGGATTCCATCAAAGGCACCTCATGTACGTTGAATGGGGCTCAAATATGCTTGCTGTTTCCACTAGCAAAGTACCAGAACCTCTTTCTACAGGCTACACTGGGGTACAACAGCAGTGCTCCTGAATTTGTGCCCGTGACGCTGAATCTTCACGACTCATCCGGCGCGCTACTGAACAGTCTCGGTCCCACCGTTGTCCCCGCATCAAGCACTTATGCGACAATTTCTGACGGTAAAACGTGCAACAACGCAATTGTTGACCTTCACGCTCATTTTTCCTACTCTTCGAATAAAAGTGGGAAACTGATAGAAGCAGCCCTTAACGTCACTCTGCGTAACGTTGGGCTAACGCAATACGTTGCATTATCTTTCGAGGCCGCCTTCACCAGCGAAAATGTAGCTTTGCCGAACAATATTTTTGCAGCAACTCCGGGGTATCTCCCTGGTGACAAAATTCGTTCTGGAACTTTAATCACCCACGGCGGGAAGAGCACTATCCTGGAGCGAAAAAGTGGGTTTGCAGTGCCAGCTGGTGGCAGGCTGTGCGGCAGCAATCAGTGGAGGCGAGCTAGTTTTCTGCACTCGATCATCAGCAGTGGGTGTCTAGTTTTGATGAGCGAATCCGACCTGCAAGACGTTTGTAGCGCTGGGACTGGACGCCTCCTTGCCGGCCTGATCAACGTCACTGTCGATGGTGAACCCACCATTCTGGATCAAATAGGTGTTACTAATGATGCTCTTACAAATGACACAACGAGCTGGATTGCTATCAGTGGGTTATCAAACGCCCTCACTTCCCCCAGTGGTACTTACAATGCGTACACTCGCCAGTGCAGCAACATTACGGTGGGCCTACATTACCAGTTTGTGGTTGCGCGTGCCGGTGCCGAGTATAATCCACAAGACATCATCGTCGGCGCATTTGCTTCGCCCATTATTGGAACCCTTCAGATATGGAATGAGACGAATTTCGATGAAAATGCACTTTCATATCAGCAGTTCACCTTCAAGGTGAGCTTCTCACGATATGACCCCAATTCACAGGCAACTATTATGCGCAGGGTTGTCGCGCCCCCAATTCTGCCACCTCTCGACGACAGTATCTTCTACCCGTTCCGCCGTTCACATCCGGTGTGACGTGAATGTGTTCGCATAGAATCCTTTCGCTTTCGCTGCAGGCTACCGCAAATGAAAAACTAGCCAGGCTTAGTACTATCATGTTGTGCACATGCTTTGTATGCGACTCGCCAAAAAAAAAAATAGTGCGCTGATTTTCAGCGGCAAGCAGAGACATGAGCTTCCGCTAATTATTGTGACAAAGAAAAGGCGCTGCCTTTCATTCAGCAAGCCGATGCCTGTTTGTTCATCAGCGTGTCCGCTCCCTGCCATGGAAGATGAGCTCAAGCTCACCCTTTCCCCAGCCGGACACAGGCCCCACCAGCGTGGTGCAGAGCAGCCGTGTACACAGGTGTTACGGCAACGCGCCGACACAGCTATCAGAGCACGGCGGCTGCCCCACAGTCTACCCAGGCCGCCCCGCGGGTCGCCTCACAGCCGCTCCCCCACCATGCCGGTCGCCACCTCGTGCATCACCCTCGGCGTGGCTCAGGCTCCCCGCACCAGTAGGCAGTGAGGGCCGGGTGGGATGCGTCGGAATCACGTTGCCACCTCGCCCATCACGTGTATGGCACAGGCCTGCTCACTGTCGCGGGCCGCTCCAACGCAACGCCATCCAGGACCTGACTGCCGGTGTCAGTGGCGATGAATCGCACTGACTTCCCCTCGCCGTAGGTGCTTGGCCCCTTCACCACGAGAAGTGGCTCGGCACCTCGCAGGGGATCGAAAGGGGAGGAGGCCGCTTGACTTCCTTCCACACAGAGTGGGGGCGCTGGACCCTGAGATACCGTGCTGGCGTGCCCCCCACCATCAGGGATGCAGCAACTGAATAGGGGAAGATGTGCGAATACTGGCCGATTTTACCCAAGTGACTTATCCTTCTCCTGTTTCTTTTCCATGCTCTCAGTAGCTTTCGAGTGGTTTTGCTATGTTGTGGTGCACAGGCCCGAGGCGGATCGTGTTTCATAACGCACCGTCAGTCTACCCTTTCACCAAACCGTTCCATGACACTCCCTATGACCAAGATCGCGGGCGCTTTGATAAGACAAAAAACATTCTACGAGAGAACAAATGGCCTGCCTGGATGGACCACGGCGCCGATGGAACGGGGTTTGGTATTGGGCTGAATCGCACACACCCGCTCTCTAAACTTCGTGGCAACCTTCGGCGAAACCCCAGCGAAATCCCACGTGTGCTAAATATGATGATTCAGGGTGTGTGGCACAAAAGCGGTAACAAGCTGTATTTTCGAGGCGGCAAGCCACCGAATCCCAGCACTCATCCGTATCTTACCGGTGAACCATGCCCAGTGTACGGATGGAAAGTCACAGACCCGGGAGTGATTAGAGAGTTCAATCTTCCACAGCCGGAGGACAAAACAAGGTACAAGCCGTACGTTGCGCTGCAGGAGCGCAAGATCATGGGCATGCAGGCCCCCACGAAAGAGCATAGTGCTGCGTCTACCTCAGCAGCGAGCACTGATTCGAAGCCGCTGATGAAGCGCCTCTTTTTCTGGAAGTGAGAATCTCTGCCTTGTCGTTGAGGCTAATACGCTACGTATCACACATTTGTGGGTTGGACGCAGCCCCCTCCCTCAAAAAAAATCGTACACGAGTACAGACGGCACACTGCCACAAAGCTCTGTCAAGGTTCGTCTCGGAGAGAAATAGGAGGCGGTACTTAAAGTGACCACTCCTGTTTGTGTAGTGCCTCTTTCGAATCGGCTTTTTTTTTTTGCAGCGCTCAGTTGGTCGCCCTGAGTTCTCACCGTTCAGCTCTCCAGTGGGCATTGTGTCATCCGCAACTTTGCCTCTCGTCTTCTCCACGTCTTCCTAAAAAAACAAGTATCGCGATCCGTTTTCACGTTTCCAGCAGAAATGCCGTTGTGACGTACACGGCGGGACCGAACAGAAGGAAAGGCCTCTGCTTAGGCTGATTACCATAATAGCACATTGTTCTACCGGACAAGATAAACACTGTAAGCATGCAGGAAATCATCGACACAGTGAACCGCTACACGCTGCGAAGCGCAGCCTTCCGGGATAAGCCCACTCCAGGCCTTGCGGCGCGACAGTTTCTCTGCTCGCTGCTGCTGCATCGAAAGCTGGATTCTATCCGGCTGTCCTCGATAGCACGTTACATGTTCTCGACAGAGGCGCTCATCGCCGTCTCGCGTGATGGCATTCAGACCATCAGCTGCGAAGGCAACACATTGTGGCCCATTTGTACAATTCCAAACGGACTAACGAGCGAGATTTCGGGTGTGGCAGTGACACCTGAGGGTACGCTTGTCTGCAGCTCCAACGGCATCTGCTACCTTGAAGGCGAAAATCTGAGAGTGGCGGAGGATTGTGCGTCCAGCAGCTACGCGCAAAATGTACTTTGTATCTCGTGCACACCTGACGGCAGGTACATCGCAACCGGGGGTGGCACGGCCACGGTCACCGTGTGGACATCCGATTTGAAGCCCCTTCACCATTTTGCTGGCCACACAGACTGGGTTCGCTTCGTCAAATTCGCACGCGGCAGGTCACCTGCGCTGCAGCTTTTCAGCACGGGCGACGACGGGGTGATATGCCAGTGGGATGTGCTCGCCGGCTCCCTCATCTCGCGGGTCGACTACTCGCTAGGAGAGAGCATTCAGCTCTTCGAGGTAAGCTACTACAGTGGCCTCATGGCCATCTCCAGCGGAACATCGCTCATTGCCCTATACTGTCCCCAGTCAGACAACACCACTCGCGCTGTCGGGGAGGATGTCCTTCGCCTGCAGCCGATGGCGCTTATCACGGGTGCCCACGAATACACCCCCACAGCTGGAAAGTTCACGGATGACTCTCAGTGGCTTGCCAGCGCATCTGAGGATGAGACCATTGCTCTCACGTATGTCCTTGACCCGCAAACGTGCTTTGTGTGCAAAAAGTTCGTCACCCGTCGCCGATGCTTCTCTTTCATGAACATTTTCAACTCCATCTGCATTTTGGCTGCTCCGCCTGTTTCATCTGTGATTGTTATTGCCGCGTGCTCGAGTGACGGCACTGTGGTGCAGTGGGTGGTTGATCCCCGTACAAACAGAGCGAGCTACACAAAGAAGCTGCAACTTCACTTGGGCTCTTTTTTAGGCATGGACTTGATCCCCGGTGACGACCTAAACCACCTGTTGTGAAGCGCTGATAGTAAATGTGGCTCCAGCTGGCGGTCTCACTTTTTCTCCGTGTAGCCGCAGTGTTGTCCTCGTGCCCTTTTCGCCTCTCGTGCTAAACCCCCCTCGTCTCCGATCCCTCTACTGCTGCTTTGGCCATTCCACATAACACCAACACGGAGGGAGTAGAAGCACCTCGTGCACCGCGCAGTGCGACTGATGCCCTTCGCGACATCTTTGACAACGTTGCACCTCATGGATTTTAAAAATGTAGGTTGACATGCGTCCGTCATGTTCGCACGCAACGCCTTTTCGCTTGGATCGCAATCGTGCGGACTCCTTCCCTACCCCCCCCCTCCCCACACACACACCTCACCTTACCTCACCTCACCCCCACTTGCCCTCGTCCTGCACGTGCCACCACCACTCTCCCTTTCCTCAACCCTTTCTTTTCTCCTCCCCCTCAAAAAACGGAAGGTACATTAGCCCGTCGTCCGTATATCTTCCCTCATCATCAAACGCCCTTCTCCGCTATCTGCAGCAGATGGCGCTTGTCATCTCGGATGAAGCCACACGGGAGGCCGAGAGAATACTTGCCTGCAGCAACAGCTTCGAGGTTCTCGAGCTGAGTCCTAGCAACTGCACAAAGGAAATGGTGCTGGAGCAGTACGAGACGAAGGCGTCACTCTTCAAAGGGCTGTTTCGGAACAAACTAGCAATGCAGGCGAAGGCCAAACTTGGCAACGCCAAAGTGCGCCTTGCAGACGCGCAACTGCGAGAGAAGGAGGCTGCAGCTCTCAAGGTGCTACAGAGCGATGTCCACAAAGACTACGCTGAGCTGCAGGCGTTAGAGGTCCGCACGCGCGTTCTGGAGATGCGGGCCGCCACCATTCAAGGCGAGGCTGCGTAGCGACTCATCACGACTGCGACACAAGCTCTTCTATCCCTCTGTAGAAAGAACAAAAAACGGAAATGTGCACAGGGCAGCGCGCCAAAGGTAACCAAGGCAACCCCCTTTTTGGTATGTTTTCTCCGTACCACCTCATGATGAAATGGAGTGTCGCTGCGCAATAGCAAAGCTGGCCTCACCCAGCCTTGGCTTCTCCTTGGCTGCTTCACCATACGGAACCCTTCTCACTCCGCGCTGCGAGCACCGCTGCTATTTTCTCTTGGCCTTCGCCTCAAATCCACATTCTGGGTTTCTTCTTGTGAGGTCGTATGCGTTTCCTTTCAACGCCTCAGCACGCAACATTGCCACCTCCTTCGGCGCCTCAACGCTGCACAGCTGACATCTTTGTCTGTTTCTATCTCACGACTCGCACAGACTGCTTCATTCTGAGCGCTCCAGCCGTTTGCTGCTTTACCCCCTTTTCGATTGAGTTGAAGGTAATGCACCGCGTTTTCCTCGTGCGATCCTCTGATGCGATGGCGACGACGACCTCGACGGACTCCGATGTGGACTGCAATCACGGAGTGTGGAATGCGACCACGCTCACCTGCGACTGCGATGCTGGCTGGAACACCGACTGGTTAAACCAAGACGTGCTCGGCGGCAACTATGTCTACTGCAACAGTCAAGCGTCAACGCCGCCACCTAGTAACTCCAGCGCCGCCACTACATCGTTCTTGGCAGACAAGAGTATCCTGATCATGATCGTGGCCCTTGCTGTTGTGTTGGCTGCGTTGTGCGGGATAGTTGTATTTTACTGCTACTGGAAGAGACTACGACGCGCTAAGGAAGAGGCGAAGGGGGCGCAAATCGTGGCAGCCGCAAATGAGGAAGCGGGGCGACAAGAAGCGCTGCAACTGCAGCAGATGCAGGAGGCAGCACTCCAACAACAGCTGTGGGCCGCGCAGTTAGAGGCGCAGCGCCAAAATCAAGCACTGCTAAACCATCTCGTGAGCATGAGTACCATGCCAGCCGCCTCGAGCTCACAGCTCTCGGCATCATCGCGACATCGGCGGCACTGGCATGAGATGCTTCCGCGACATCAGGGCGAAGTAGCCTACGCATGCGACGCCAACTATGAGGGCGGCAACTCGTTGGCAGAAACCTTTGACGGATGGGGCTCTCAGGAGCCGCTCGTGCAGTGCCCTAGTTCCTACCGCCGCGGTGCCCCGCTGTCGACCACAGACGGCTACAACAACTACTCCGATATTTTGCCCTCGTACTACACGACTACAACAACGGAGGCACCACGAAGAGAAGCGCACTCTCCTCCTCCTTATGCGCAACTCGCCTCTCGCCATCCGCCATTCTGAGACCGT
Organism: Leishmania major strain Friedlin; assembly: GCF_000002725.2. Taxonomy (NCBI): domain Eukaryota; phylum Euglenozoa; class Kinetoplastea; order Trypanosomatida; family Trypanosomatidae; genus Leishmania; species Leishmania major. The sequence continues at coordinate 1,405,217 of NC_007287.2, read as the reverse complement.
GCTGGCGTCCTCTTCCTCGATGCACACAAAAAGCTTTTGTGTGCCGGGTACCCCGCTGCGCTTCTTCTTTGTTTTCCGTCTCCCTTCTTCCCACGTCACCTTTCCTGCGCGACTCAGCCCGCTCCTGTTTTTTTTTTTCCTTTTTGCTTGTCGTCTCTGCCAAGAATGCGGTGCCACCTGTTACCACCGTGCTGCATCGTGTTTCGACGGAGCCGGTGGCCTTCTCTCTCTTTGTTTTCTTTTTTTTTTGCTTTTATTTGTCAGTGCTGAAGCTGGAAAGCACACAAAGAGGCTACTGAATACTGCTGTCTGCTGATACCCCATCTTTATTCGTTCGCTTTCAGTTGCTGCATCCCTGATGGTGGGGGGCACGCCAGCACGGTATCTCAGGGTCCAGCGCCCCCACTCTGTGTGGAAGGAAGTCAAGCGGCCTCCTCCCCTTTCGATCCCCTGCGAGGTGCCGAGCCACTTCTCGTGGTGAAAGGGCCAAGCACCTACGGCGAGGGGAAGTCAGTGCGATTCATCGCCACTGACACCGGCAGTCAGGTCCTGGATGGCGTTGCGTTGGAGCGGCCCGCGACAGTGAGCAGGCCTGTGCCATACACATGATGGGCGAGGTGGCAACGTGATTCCGACGCATCCCACCCGGCCCTCACTGCCTACTGGTGCGGGGAGCCTGAGCCACGCCGAGGGTGATGCACGAGGTGGCGACCGGCATGGTGGGGGAGCGGCTGTGAGGCGACCCGCGGGGCGGCCTGGGTAGACTGTGGGGCAGCCGCCGTGCTCTGATAGCTGTATCGGCGCGTTGCCGTAACACCTGTGTACACGGCTGCTCTGCACCACGCTGGTGGGGCCTGTGCCCGGCTGGGGAAAGGGTGAGCTTGAGCTCATCTTCCATGGCAGGGAGCGGACACGTTGAGAGGCGAATAAGAAGTTCTCTGCGCCTTTTCTTCTGCTCCTGTTGAGTTTCTTGTGTATTCAGTTTTTGTCTAGACTTTATTCGACTTACTCCAACTGTTGTCTTTATGATCGCTTTGTGTGCGTATTCTGAACCTTTGTGTACAATGTTCTTTTTTTTGATATACTTCGTAGTCTCTCTTCCCCTGCTTCTGGTGTCACACATTGCGGGACTCAGATATGGAATTGCTTGTTGGCTGGACGTGTGTATTCGTTAATAGTTCACTCTTTTCTCAGCTGAGAGGTGGTAGAGAAACCACCCGCCCTCTGATTGTCTTTCGTTTGCGGGTGAGTGAGTGCCCCTTTCCCCTCTTGATTGTGCAGCGGGACTTCGCTGCCAACCTGCGGAGCATGCGCACGCCAGTATGGTCATCTTTGCTGCCTTTCAACTGCTGTTAGGAGTGTTTTGCTGTGTTCTTTCGTCGACTTGTCTCACGGTCGTCTTGTGACGCTTCTGTGTCCGCACCTCCGCTTCCCCTGCTGCTCCTCCTTTCTCGCCACATACTTCATGCTTCTACTTTTACACGTGTGCACGCATACGCCGTGCTTTTCGGTGATCGACCGCTACCCCCTACACATGCTAGTTCGATGGTTCGTGACAGGACGTCTTTTTGCTGCCTTTCTTGTGTGTGTGTGTGTGTGTGTGCGTGTTCGTTAGTGTGTGGGGGCTTGTCGCCCTCTCTTTATCCTACTTTGCTTCTCCACATACACGTACGCAAACCAGACGAAGACGCGCACTGTCATCTTTTCGGTTTCAAGTGTCTCGCACACCGTTCTCTCTCCTGTACCTCCGCATTCTTTTACAGTTTCTTGTGTATCCTTTGCTTCTTTTTTTGTTGTTTCTCTCTCTCGTGCTTCCTTCTTCCTCTCTCAGGCCTGGTCCTGATTGGTGTGTGCCTCGACGGGGTGGTTGACGCGTGAAGCTGCTCCGTTGCGTAATTCCTCTTCACATATGTGTCACACGTACAATCGGCGACAGTCCGCTTGTAAGGAAAGACATATAGCAACGAGAAGCACATGTAAGAGGAGGCAGAGCGTCGATTTTCCACAAAGCCCCGTCGTTCTCGGTGCCCAAGACACCTGGTAGCGTGGACTGCTTACTCGAATACTGGCACGATGGCTATTTGGGGGGGTAGGCGTTCGCAGATCTTGCCTGCACGTGACATTGCACGAGGGATGAAGTCGGTGAGCTGCACCTCCCCTCTTTTCTCTCACTCCACAGTTGAAACACTCGCAAAGAGTGCACAGATGTGCATCTCTGTGCGCCTGACTTCTGCCCAGCTACTCCTTTCTCTGCCCTTGTCCTCTTCCCCGCTCTCTTTCTCTTGCTCTTCTCCTGCGTTCGTGCACACCCATCTCATGGAAGCTAGCTCCTTCTCTGCCACAACCCTGCACTCTCTCTCTCTCACACCAAAGACTCTGTTTAGAAACATACACTACGCACCCACCGGCCACGCATCCCCACCGCCACTACTCTCTTTTCAGTGTAGTTACTACGTGTCTTACACGCCTTTCCTTCCCCCTACTAAACACCTTTCTCGCAGCCATGCAGCAGAGCCTCATCCCCGGTCACAACAACAACCGCCACCTGACTTACGACGAGGTCGAGAACAACATTGGTGGGCTGCCGGTGACGGACAACCGCATTCAGGACCTGTTCGACTCCCTGGACGTGGACCACAGCGGCACCGTTTCGGTGGAGGTGGTGAAGAAGTTCTACATGGGCCTCGAGCACTACGGCGTGGACCTCTCTGATAAGGAACTTGACGAAATGGTGCGCAAGTACGCCGCGACGCACGATGAATCTCTGAGCTACGAGGAGTTTGCGTGCTTCGTGCTAAGCCTTGCGCAGTGGTAAAAGAAACAAGATGAACTTTCACGTGCAACAGGCATGAGGAGGGATGAAGTGGGTGTGGAAAGGCCATGAGTCTGTGTTGCTGCCTGCGTGGGCATGTGCTGGTGTGCTTCTCAGCACTATGTTATACATATATATATATGTATATATATATATATGTATGCGCATATTGCTTTTTGAGTCTTTTTATGCCTTGTCACTTGATGCACGTTTGCCGGAGCAGAGCCCTCTCCCCGCCCTCCCTCATTTTCCTCTTACTCGGTCTATTTCGCAGGGCGACTTGTCTCCTTCTCATTCCTCATCCCCCTCGATTCTTCTTTCTATCTGATGTATTCTAGGTGTGCGTTGCTTGCTCTCCTTACCTGCCCTTTCTTGTCACTATCTTTTTCTCCCCCGACCTTCCTTCCCCACCCGTCCCCATTCGCTAAAGGCAGAGAAAGAGGTCGTGGAGGGTACGCCGTGTCGCATGCCAGTTACCAAGCATGCTCCTACACACACTGGCCGCCACCAGATCACACGCGTTTCTCCATCTGAACAGCGAAAAAAAAGCATCTTTTTCTGTTGCTGTATACACGCAGACGTGTGGCATGCACCCAGTCCATCAGAGTGACGCCTCAACCCCTTTCATCATCTTTTCGTTTTGTGTGCGTGTGTGTGTATGTGTGTGACCGAAAGGGAGAGAGGAAAACACATACACACACACACACACACAACGCATCACTGACCTGTTTTTTCGCTTCTATCATCTGTATATATACACGCTCGATGGATAGCGTACTTTTATCTTGTTTTTCCTCCCTTTTTATTTTCGCGTGTGTGTCTGTATGTATGGTGTATGCACGCGTATGTGCTTGTTTTTTTTTCTCCTTGTGTGATGCTTGTGTCTTCTCTGCCTTTCTTCTTCTCTTTTCGCCGTGCATGTGCCTCGCCTGGAAACTCTGTGACACAAACACGCACAGGCACACAGACGCATGCTTCTATAAATCTATGTATGCATGTATGCGTTTTGTGTGGGCGAGAGAGAAAGAGGGGGTAGGGTGCTGAAAATACCGTATCGACACGAGATCAAAAAAGCAAAAAAGAAGCCACGCACGCACATACACACACACACACACACACACACGGAAGTGGGAGCCGAGCAGGCGGTACTTATGTATGGCACGCTCTTGGGCTATTGTGTTTGTAAGTGCTGCGTCGTTAGTCGGGAACGGTTAGCAAATTGCCCGCTGGACCCAACTGAAGATGCTCCTGAGAGTGGCAGTGTTTTGCACGACGTCCGACTCCGCACCCCTCCTGCCTCGTTTTTTTTGTGCATCAGACACATGCGTGGCAAGAGGCCTGTGAATAGTGCCCTTCTCCTTCCCTCCTTCCAGCGTGCTTCTCCAATGTCTGCACAAGCGCAAGTCCCTCGGTGCTACAGCGCCGCATCAACGCACCACTCTCGTCTTCTCCTGACGTCTACTTCACCCTCCTTCCTTCCCCCGCCTCTCCGTCTCTTTCACTCTCACCCTCGTCTTGCTTCCCCTCTCCGCGCACTCTTCTTTGCTCGCTCCTTTCATAGCTGGTTGCTACTCTTCTGCTACTGTAACGCGCATCCTCTTGCCGTTTAATTGGCCTCGCGCGCGCAAGTGAGGAACGCAGTGCATTTTCATTGCGTCCCTCAGTGATGTGACTACAGCGCCTCAACGCTGTCGCCAATCCTGCCGTACCCGATTCTACTCCCGTCCACGTGTGCTTCTGGCCGTCTTTTCTCTGCTCCCCCTCCCCCTCCCAGACACACGCACAAGCACCCAGCGTTTGTAGAGAGGCTCCGGGCTGCCTTTCAAGGCATCTGTGGTCTTGAGATCGCCTCTGTCGGTTCTCTTCTACATACATATACACACATATATATATACTGCCTCTCGATATTTAAGCTCGTGAGGATGGAATGCGCCGACACTGTGCTTCTCATCGCGTCCTACTTGACGAAGAAGGAACTCATGGCACTGAGCGGAGTCTCACATCTGTGTCGGAAGATCGTCAGCGACTCGTTCATATCGTATGAAGAGAAGAAGTACTTGGTGTGGCCGTGCCTGAAAGACGACTACGTCGAGCTTGCTCCACCTAGTCAGATTTTGGCCCTCGGTGTTCTGGAGAAGGAGCAGAGGCTTCTGGTGCTCGTGCGCAGCGGCACAGACACATCCAGAATCGACGAAATGGAATGCTACTTGTACACCCAGCTGGTGGACGACGACGGGTGCGTGGTGGAGCACCAAAAGGAGCTTCCTGCCTGCTTTGCCTTTCCATCCTCGCTCGTGCATTTTAGCGGGAATCGGTACCTCCTATGCAAAACGCGCGAAGGGGATTTGCACGTGTTTGACTGCCTCATCGAGGCCATGGTCGAGGTGCCGGTCGGGACAGACGGCTTTTACGCGTCTCCCGACGGCGATCACTTTCTGCTCGACTACAATCGCCACGTCTTCTTCTGCACCGCCAGCGTTCACATTGCGTGCTGGTGGGAGATGACCCCAGTCGACCTCAAGCGGCATGGGGGCACCTATAACGCAGCGTCGAACCTGCCGCCGTCCGCCCTCGTAGCGACCCACCTGCGCGCGCAGATTGTGCCGTTGCCTGATCCCTTCAGCAGCTGCGCTAACAGCACCAGCGGCAACGCCCCCGCGCACGTGGATACGACCCACCCGGCGCCACCCTTGCACTTTTACCTGGGCACCAGCAGCGCCGCCTGGCGAACGTTTTGGATGGGCAGCAGCTCTGCTCTGTGCGCCAATGAAGACGGCGTGAGTCTGCTCAAGACCGGCAACTACCCTGAAATGGTCGCGGAACGACTGACTTCTCTTTCGCCCTCGTGCTCGGACTTTGTGGACAGGAGCTGCGGAGACGTTTACGGCACCCCATGCAAGGATCGTGACGAGTACGCCGTGATGAACTGCCGAGAGGTGCGACTGCACACAGTAAGCTACTGGCCAAATCGGCGGCCGACAACCGAGGTGCGGGCCATCGACCTGAATGCCATTGTCCCGAGTCGAGCAACCATCAAGAGCGTCCGCATCGCCGTGAGCCGCGTCACTTATCTCGTCTACATGCAGCACCAAGGCCTGGACAGGGTGCTGCTGCTCTCCTCCGATCTCACGCTGACGCGGTGGATCTCAATTGGGCATTCATCGTGCTATGTACTGTGGCGTCAGCAGGTATCACTCGTCACAGCGAGCCTCTCGGACGGCGCTGGCGACAACTTCCATCCGCTTGTGGAGGCGGTGGAGGGTGGGCTCGGCTGCGTTTATACGTTCGGGATGCGGCTGCCCGAAGTCTCGTCTACAGCCGCGGCGGATCCGTTTGTGACGACCGTCAAGGTCACCTCAGCCGTGGACGGCGGCGTTGGCCCCGCTGGAGCAGGCCGCTTCTTGATACTACCGCATTCTATCACAGGTGTAGAGGCGCTCTCCTGGATGGCGTTCGGTGTCGTGTCCTCCTCGCTGCTATGGACGGTATCAGCGCTGTGCTACAATGGCTGGTGGTTGCACTTGTAGCTTCTCATTCGGGGGAAGGTGGCCTAGCCCTGGTGTCTTCAGTTCGTTTCTGCGCGTGTCTCTGTTTTCGCTGCTGCAAGGAGGGGAAAATAAGGGCATAGGGGGAGACAAGATCATTGGATGGGAGGATGAGAGAATGAGGAAAGGGGAAGGGGAAGGAGAAGGGTTGTGTGGAGACCCCGAGAGGCGGCGTACTTGCGGTGTCTGATACATCGTTCTCAGTTCACACACACACACACACACGTGCAGGCAATCGTTGGGGAATGTCGGATGAATGCGTCCACACATACAAGCCGGCATGGCTTGCATTGCAATGCAGTCTTGTGCAAAGCGATTTTCATACCTGCGCTCTCGCAACGTTTCGTTTCTTTCCATTCTTCTTTGCTCACCTTCCGTTTCTCTCGAGCTCTTTGCTCTGTCCGACACTTCACCCTTGCTTTCCTTTGTGATAACGTGGTCCACTTAGTACTTTGCTTGTGCTTGAACATCTTTTTTTGTTGTTATTGTTCTTCGCGCGTGTGTGCGTTTCTCTTTACATTCTCCTGGCCCTCTCCTCCCCATCTGCTGTGGCTTTGATGCTGGTGACACTTGCCTCGCCATTGCCGTACTCCCCTCCCTCCTGCTTCTCTCCATTTGTGTCGTTCCGGTCGAGCGGCGGCTCACGGGGTTTCCCTGCTCTCTTCATATCCATCCACCACCACCCATACTCCATTCCTCTTGTTGTTTGCACTCCGGCGAGGGCCAAGCTCCTGTGGACCCCTCTGCTGCCAGCGCATGTTGTTGCACCTCCCCTTCCCTCTTCAGGCACGTTCATATGCCCTGACAGTATGCATATAAAGCGTACACTATCGGTGATCTATTTCCCTCTTTTCGTTTTATGTTTGACCTGGTACTTCCTCTTATCTTATGTTCGCGTCTGACTGTCTGTTATCACTTCAACGCATACCCCTCTCCCTCCCCTCCTCCCTGTGGTGCGCGGAGTCGCGGATGTATGATGGGTGATGTTGATGTTGTGTGTCGACAGAGGAGACGCACTGACGGGCATTTAGCACGGGCACCGAAGGCATCCACTGCTGCAATCACGTGCGGAGTGAGGCAAGAACATTTTTTTTTGTGTGTGCTGAGTGATGACATGTGATGCTTGGTATTCTTTTTTCTGTCTTTTGCATAAAACGTTTTACCGAATATCGCCGCTCGGTCACGCATGCGAGAGGGGTTGCCTGTGAGCATAGCACTGATACGCTTGAAAAAGCGTAAAGGCAGAGACGGGGCAGGGAAGGGGAGGGGTACACACGCGCGCGCGTTCGAGTACGTGGGGAGGCCAGAAGACACTATGCGGAGCTAGGTGTGCCCTCGCCCCGCAAGTGACTTTGCTTGACGGGCCTATGCCCTTGGCTGTCCGCCGAATTCGCTCGCCACGTACCTTCTCGTTGCTCTAGCTCTCTTTATCTGTTTATTCTTTTGCTTTGTTGCTGTTGTTGCGGTTGCCCCTGCCCCTTTTTGCCACCTTTTTCAAAGTGTCTGCTTCTGAGGGTACGACAGATGGGCTGCGGCATCATGTGCGCGTGTTTCTCGACCTCCTAGAGCAGCTGTCGGTCGGTAGGTCTCTGTGTGTGTGAGTGTGTGTGCGTGCGTGTGTCTGTGCGGGAACTATGGATGTGCGCTCCTTTGCCTTTATTTTGTTTTCTGCTTTCCGTTCTCACTCGCGCGCTCTCTCCCAATTCTTCCCATCTCTCTTTTCTTGATTGCACCTGCTACGATGTCCGCGTAACCGAATCATTTCTATGATGAGTCTATTTTTCGCGCCGGGGTTTCGGGGATATCGCGTGGTTTATTCCAGTACTTCCTCGCCCTTACGACCAAATGAAAACATAGCCGATGGTGCGCCAGAGTGGTGGTGTTGGGGGTGCGCTGCCACCGCTACGCACCCCCAAACGCACGCTCCAGCGGTTGGGTGACGTGCATAGGTTCTCGCTTTTCCTCGTGGCATCTTCATTAAGAGGATACGGTCTACGGCGGAGGTGGCCCATACGCCCTCTTTCCCATGCTCCACTGCGTTCTGTGTGTGTGTGTGTGTGCTTGCATGTATGGCCCTTACAGTGAGGACCACTATGCTGGTCCAGCGAAGCGGCATCTCTGCACACCCCTCACGTCTTCTCCCTGCTGCGTGACCCATCTTCACATGCTTTTTGCACATGCCACCCCCACTAGAAGCGACGGCGCGTTTTTTTTTTTCACTGCTGTCGTTGGCGCCGCCCACCGTCTCCCTCCTCAAACGACGGACAAACGAAACTCCATCGCGCGCATCCCTCCTCCCTCTCACACCGGCACACATACACACAGAAAGAGAGAGCAAGCAGCAATGAGCGTCGATAAGACGTTTGGAACGTTCTGTGCAATGAGTGCTCTTCAGCAGCGGCGCGACGGCCTGCCTGTCCCGTCTGAGACATCGAACAGTTTTTCTTATTACCAATGGCTGGAGGTGGCGAAGGCAAAGTATGTGGAGAGTCAACCACCAGCCTCTTCCTCCCCAGGGCAACAGCGGCCGCCAGCAAAGAGGGCCAAGACGGAAGACGGTGTCAGCGACTCTGGCAGCGCGCTTGCCGACGGGCTCGCACAGCAGCTTGTCGCGTCTCTCAAGAGCCAGACGGAGTCTGGCAACTCACCAGCCGCTCTCCACCATGCTGCCCAGGAGGAGTTTCCCATGCCGCAGGCTTCGGCGGACATGCCGGCGTTTCTTGCACTGGCCGAGGCAGCCCTTCGCTTGACACTCTGGACACCCGAAGACGAACGACTGGCACAGCTGGCGGCTCGCCTCCGTCCTAATCTGCGCACGTTGGAGGAGCGGGGAATAATTCGCTTCTACTACGGCTGCTTTCCGTCTCTTCAGGTGCTCATGGACCTGCTTTCGTGGCGCATCATTGTCCATCGATGGGGGCGCCTCGCATCCGAGATGCGGCAGGTCGCAGTGGACGGCGTGCTGACGCTGTGCGGCTGCTTGGATAGCGTAGCAACGGCGGCCTTGCGTGCTGCTGTGCAGGCGCTTCCTGTGTCTGCAGCTTCCTCTTCCTCCGCAGACACGCTTGAGCTGAAAACGCTCGACACATTAGTTGGACACGTGAGTGCCGCCGTGCCGTTTCAGTTTGCAACCTGCCGTGACCTTGCGCCACTGTACCCGGAGCCGGCCGGGTTGTTACATGTGCCTGGAGCACCGGCGGCTTCCAGTGAGAGTGTGCTGAGGGACGAGCAGCAGTCACGACCTGCAGATGAGAAACGGGTCGACTATGATGCGGAGGTGCAGGTCGGCGAGCTTCTAGGTGTAAGATGCACTCCGACCCTCACTGTGCATGCATCAGTCGAAGAAGAGTCGCCAACCCGCCGCACGCAAGCAGCACCGGTAGCGGCGCTGCCGTCCCGTCCTCTTCTCAAGGCCACACGGCGCACCAGCGGCGGCATACGCCCCTCCGCTGGCGTCACTCAGACCCGTCACGGGATTCCAACGAGAACGGCAAGTGGGCATATCGCTTGCATGTCGCAGTTCCACGCTCGCTACGTCGACCCGGCGAAACACGCCAGCCCTGAGTGTCCTTACTGTGCCACTTGCCACCTAATGGAGATCATCTTCCGTGGCAACAAGCGCAGCTGTTTGTGGGGCCACTGGCCGACTCCACGGAAGATCAGGCTTCACCTGAAGCAGTTCCCGACAGTGATGAAGCTCGCACAGGAACGTTTCGCCGCGATACAGCGTGGTGTGCAGCTGGCGGCGACGGACGAGGTTCCACTTTGAGCCGTGCCCCTGCTCTCCCCCTTTACTACAGGTGCTGGGTTGCTTGCTTTCGCCGATTAGACGGCTGCGATACAGTGCAGCGTGCTCCACAAACCTACGCAGACGAAAGAATAACATGAAAACGAAACTCACGCGACTCGACGACGGAGCTGCCTGCAGCCTCTGCTGCCCCGAGTGCCGATTTCTTCTCGCCCTTCCCCTCCGTCAGCTTTACATTAGCGGATGGGTCGCGTGAAAGGTAGGAGAGGCGGATGCCTCGCTGCATCGAGGCTGTTCCTCTACAACGCCGCCCACACGATCTCTTTTCGATCATCCTTGAAGTGTGTCCAGATTTTCTCTTGCCTGCGCATCAAGCCCCGCCGCCACCGTGGCCACGAACCTCTCTTCCCTCATGTCTTCGAGGTTCCCTGAGTGACTTTATCCTGTTTTGCGTCTCTCCTTTGTCGTCTCCGCGCATGGCACTTTCTTCTCCGCACCCCCACCCCCACCCCCACCCCCTTTACGTGATGTGATCACGTAAAGGGGCATTCGAACCCACCACACGCGTTCACATACAACCACCTTTCTCTGCTCCTATATTCACGTGATAGCTGGATACCCCCCCCCTCCGACACACACACACACACACGGACACGGACACGGACACAGGGTCGCTCGGAGAAGAGGGAAGCAAAGGAAATGGCAGCACCGTTCGACAAGTCGAGAAATGTGGCGCAGTCCATCGATCAGCTGATCGGCCAGACGCCGGCGTTGTACCTAAACAAGCTGAACAATACCAAGGCAAAGGTTGTGCTCAAGATGGAGTGCGAGAACCCGATGGCGTCTGTAAAGGATCGCCTCGGCTTCGCCATCTACGATAAAGCGGAGAAGGAGGGCAAGCTGATTCCTGGCAAGTCTGTAGTGGTCGAGTCGTCCAGTGGAAACACGGGCGTGTCGCTAGCGCACTTGGGTGCAATTCGTGGTTACAAGGTCATCATTACGATGCCCGAATCCATGTCTCTCGAGCGCCGCTGCCTGCTGCGTATCTTCGGCGCCGAGGTAATCCTCACCCCTGCCGCTCTCGGCATGAAGGGTGCCGTGACCATGGCCAAGAAAATCGTGACCGCTAACCCCAACGCCGTCTTGGCGGATCAGTTCGCAACCAAGTACAACGCCCTCATACACGAGGAGACCACGGGGCCTGAGATTTGGGAGCAGACGAACCACAATGTCGACTGCTTCATAGCCGGCGTTGGAACGGGTGGCACGCTGACAGGTGTGGCGCGGGCGCTCAAGAAGATGGGCAGTCATGCCCGCATCGTTGCCGTGGAGCCGATGGAGTCACCCGTGCTGTCGGGTGGAAAACCAGGCGCGCACAAAATTCAGGGCATCGGCCCAGGATTTGTGCCTGACGTGCTCGACCGCAGCCTCATCGACGAGGTGTTTTGCGTAGCAGGTGATGATGCCATTGAGACGGCACTGAAGCTCACGCGCAGCGACGGGGTCTTCTGCGGCTTCTCTGGCGGAGCCAACGTTTACGCGGCGCTGAAGATTGCGGAGCGTCCGGAGATGGAGGGCAAGACAATTGTGACGATCATTCCGTCCTTCGGTGAGCGGTACCTCTCCACCGCGTTGTACAGGAGCGTCCGGGATGAGGTGTCGTCTCTGCCAGTAGTCGATGCCTCGGAGCTGCAGGACTGAACTGCCACCGGCCACGTCGTCACTGCAGCGTTCGTGTGACGCGAATGTGGAGCAGGAAAGGTCCAACGCTGGAGGTCCATATGCCTTCATTAGGCAGGAGGGATGGAAGGCAGGCGATGCGGTGGCAGTGGGAATGCGGCAGTGCAGCGCAACGCGTTTCTGGATGCCTTTGCAAAGCCGCCCACCGCTGCTGCCTTCTTTGCCTTTGCCGCTCCTGTATCTATTGGAAGAGCACGTGCAGCAAGCAGAGTGGAGGGAGCGGCGGCCATCGTCAGTGGCCAGGAGGAGGATGCCTCGCTTTCTCCTTCATTCTCTTGTCCGCCTCTTCCTTTTTGTTGGTCGTCCTCCTCTGCTGCCATCTCGTTCTTACTGCTTTGCGGGTGTGAAGGCCACCATTTCGTGAAGCGTATATTTTATGTATGCTCGTGGCGGTACAATGAGGATCTCGTGCCATCTCTCTTCTCTTCCTCTTGCTTTCGTGATATCCACTTTTCCTCTTTTATCTGTGGTATTTTCACCTCGACCCACCCACCCACCCCCAACACACACACACACACATACACACCTCACTGGGGCTTTGCATATGAAAAGTTTGTTTCCTGCGACGCGCGCGCGTAGTGCGGTAGAGTTGACGAAACAGATAAGTAGGCTGGCTCGAGTCGGCGTCGAAGAGATGAAGGAGTAGATGCGGGAAGGTAGTGTGGAGAGGAGGGAGGAGGCGAGGCCAGGGCCGCATGCCCCTTTCTTGCCCACACGCATCAACGGTAGCTGCCCTGCTCTGTCTTCTCATCTCTTTCGACGTCCATCTGTGAATGCGCCGTCGTTTTTTCTCGATTATGTGTCTGTGTGTGTGTGCGTGTCCTTTCACTATTGTGTCGCCACTCGTCTGTACGGTGGAAGAAGGGGACATCAATTCCCAACTTGGACCTTACACCATGAGTAAAGCAGCGACACAGAAGCAGCAGCCCTGGTAGGAAGCGGAGGCACACGCATGGCGAATCACGCGCAAAGCGAAAGGGGCTGCTCTCGTATACACGAGGGGGTTTGACTCATTCCCCGAGTGGCTGCTGCCTGAGGACATACGTGAATGCATATATGCACGCAGATGCAGCCATAATACGGTTGCTGCTCTTGTATTACCGCTAGGTGTACGGAGGATGTAGTTGGTTTGCAGCACGCGAGCTTTATGCCGCAGCGTGCGTCTGTATAGTGCCCCTCTTCCTCCTTGGCCTACACTACTGTATGAGCACAGCCACACGAGGTCACCGACAGCAACTAGTGCTTCCGTAGCGACCTTTCTCTCTTCGCACCTTTTATGGCTTGCACAGCTTCGCATCACCATCTTTTCCGTCTCCGCGTCTCCTACTCACCCCCGCCTTTTTGTTCCCTGTCTGTGATCTTCTTGTCGATACTCGAGTGGAACAGGTGCACCGACGAAAAGAGAGAGACCGCTCCTCCGCGCGTATCTGTGCGTATGCGTGCATCCGCTCGGGTTCGTGAGTGCACGCCGCTTTAGTCACCGCAGAGACAAACAAACGTAGAGAAGCGAACGGTCCGTCAGTGGCCATCACACACACACACACACACGCACACACAATTTCTCACGTCGTCTTTTTTTTCTGTTCATTCTCATTTGGAGAGGTCTTCGCAACACGTGGCGCGCCGGAGCAACAGCACACAAGTGGTACTCTCTCGGCAGGTGTGCGTGTGGGCGGTTTCTTTTCTTCTTTTTGTTCATCTGGCGGTGTTACCCCTCCCCCTCCCCTTCCCTTCCCTTCTCTTGTCTTCTCTTTGCGCGTGCCGTGCCCATACACTAAGGCACCCGCGGAAGCAGGTAGAGGAAGATAGGCTTGCTGGCCACGACAGCGCTCCGTCACTCGACCGTCTGTCCCTCGTGAAACTGCCAGCTGTGGCGCGCGTGTGTGCGAGTGTGGGCGGTGGTGCGGTGGAGGAAGCGAATAACGGTGGCACCGCAGTCTTCTCTTTTGCTGAGTAGACAGCAGCTCAAGCGCAAAACTCTCTTTCCACCGGAGCGACTGTGCGTCGGTGTAGACGCCATTGAACAAGGCACACAGGATCGAAGCAACAGCACGTAGCCATGCACTTCTCTCAATACCCTCTCCGGCTGACTGACCTGGAGCGGCAGAAGCTGCAGCTCATCGTGGCGGCACTGAAAGTGAGTGAGTACACGGACGACGTTGATGACTTCATGCGCCCTTATGGGAAGGAGGGCCGCATGGAGGCGGCTATGCGCGAGTTCATCGACATCGTTGTCGGACTCGCGATTGCCTCGGATGCCATTCCACGGTCCGTGAAGAACTCTTTTCTCGCAGGGGAAGTTAAGGTGGCGACGGTGGTGCCGCTGCTGGAAGACCTCTTTGAGATTATGCGCCGCCACAAGCGCCTGAACCCCTTCAGCCACCGCGGCGAGTTTGGCAAGTTAATGATGATGCTGCAGGATGTGCAGAAGCGGTCTCTTCAGCGCGCTCTTGAAATTCAAAGCACGCTCGTCATACCGGTGCGCACCGTGGAGGCGGCCCTCTCTAGTATTTACTGCGAGACCCTCGTTGACGACGAGGCCGTGCGCACTGATTATCTGAAAAGGACGGGGGCTGAGAAGCAGGCCGGCATGCAGAGCCTCATCGAACGCTACGGCAAAGGCGATGAGCACAAGAAGGAGGTCATCGAGCACTGCCTGCGCAGCATTGACGATGTGTATTCGTTCATTCAGTCCAATACGCGGCCGCTTCGTACCTTGCGGCGCTGGTTGAGCCGCGACTTTGAGCCTCTTCCATCGGACGACGTCTATAGCATCTCCATTCGCCACGGCCGCAGCGGCGCCTGCTTCACGCACAGCCATGCGACGCATTGCCAGTACGTCACCGAGTCGCTGCTGCTGTGGGAAAACGTGCAAAAGAATATTCTGAATCTGTGGGAGGCCGCCGAGGACGACATGCTCGTGGAGGGGCAGGGCCAATACGTCGTGGCAAACACCGGGCAGGGGTTTCACCGCATGTGCTCGGCACCGAAGAGCTACGGGGTCATGTCTCGCCTCGTGCGCGACACGGAGCAGCGTATGGGCGGATGGGTTGGTATAAAGGTGATTCACCTGGGCGATCGTGACGTGCCGAACCCGCTGGTGTTCATCGACAAGTACACCGTCATCCCTCGGTTGGTAAAGCCGGTTGTGCAGACGCTGCATGCGCTGCGCTATGTCCTCCACGAGGAGGACGAGGAAGAGGAAGGGCAGCCGCAGGTGGCACACGAGTACGACAACTACCCCGGTCTGCGAAACCTGCTGCGCTCCAAGTATCATAGCTACAGCGAGTTGATGATGATGATCCTGAGCGACTTCTTCAAACACGCCTTCGACGGCTCTGGCGACGACGGCGGCAGCTGCATCGACGGAAGGCTTACATCCGCGTGGAACTGGTGCCACCAGCTGCACAAGAAGAAGTACTACGACGCGTTCGTCTTGACAGGCTTTGCGGGGTTCGATTGAACCCGTTTCCCTCTCGTTTTGCGCGATGGCCGTGTGCTGCAACGCCGGCGACCAAATCACAGTTGCTGTCCCCGTGTGTGCGCTTTCTGAAACGTTCGCGTGCATCTCGCTCGTTGTTCTCACTTGTTCCTTGTCTCCACTGATGCGCTCGAGGCTGTGCGCTCTCTGTCGGCCTTGTTACATGCTCTTATCTGTTTCCATGTGGCGCGTGTGTCTGGGCTTGTGCGCTTGTGTCTTTTTCTTTCTGTATCATGGACCCCCGTCCCCGCCTCTTCCGTTTCACGGTTGCCTCCATTGACTGGCACGTTGAACGAAAGGCGAAGCAGTACTCCACAGCGGCCAGCAATAGCAGTGACAAAGGCGAAAAAGAAGCGATGCGCACTGCAGTGAGCACACACTACATAATTGACGGCAAGCGCGTAAGGCTGAGTTGATGAGTTGCGGAGAAGGCAGCACAGCGTACTCAGACGGCGTCATAAACTAGCGCGAAGAGCAACGAAAATGGGCACCGCCGCTTCATGCATGTCAAGCTGTGAGGTTAGCGAGTGCTTACCAGTGCTGTATGCGCACACACCCTCTGTGGTGCCCATCTCCACAGCGTTACTATGCCCCTACCCCCTTCCACACACACACACACACACACAAGGAACCCGCGCGCTTTTTGTTCCTGTGTTCAGCAGACACCCATTCCATCGGCGATGAGAGCAAGTTAGGTGTCTCTCTATGTGTGTGGTGTGTGTGCCGGCGTCTCTTCATGTCTGCCGATCTGTGAGTCTGTCCTCCTCCTTCACTGCCTTTCACTGACTCTGCTCCCCCCCCCTACCCCCCCCCCACACACACAAACCCCCTACCGTAAGTCGATCTCTCCGCCTTGTACACGTACACACGTACGGTGCTAGCATTTTCCACTTGAGGCGCCGCTAGCGCAGCTTTGAGAACAATCAAGAGAGAGAGCGTCAGCGGTATAGGCAGGATGATTGACACACTGTCAATTGTGAGTGACAGCGGCGTGGTGCTGTGGCAGTGTACAACCCACGAAACAGGGCGGCGTGTCATGGTGAACAAGCTGATCCAGGAAGTACTGCTAGAGGATCGTGCAGGTCTCGCGCAATACAGCGTGGACGACTACCAGCTACGGTGGGCCTTGGAGAACGACGCCAGGTTCTTCGTCGTGGCGGTGTATCCTAAGTTCTTCAAGCCACACTACATGCACGTTTTTCTGCGCGACATCGCAACTACCTTTGCTAAGAAATACGGCAAGCAAACAGCCCAACAGGACTTCTTCTCCAGCATTCAAGGGAGCAGCAACCAGGTGCCGGCCGAAAACTTGATGGAATTCAGTGCGGAGTACGCCGCACTGCTCGCGAAGTTCAATACCAGCGAGGAGGCGGCCTCGCGGCATGGCGTAGAAAGCGAGGATAGAGATGAGGCTGCGTGCAGCGGTAGCAGTGGTGCCGCGGGAGAGGCAAGCGACAGCGGCTCCGCGCAAGGGGACGGCGCGGACGACGACTTTTACAGGGACAACCCCCAGCAGCCCGCCGCGCAGAATGCGGGCAAAGTTATTGTGACGAAGGATGGCCGTCGTCTCACTATTGGCGGCGGTCCTGGCAAGGGTAATGCAAGTGGCGCATCGAAGGTGGCGCCATCCAGCGGCGCGGCCAAGAAGCGTGGCAAGAAGCCGACCAGGTGTGACAACCCCTGGGCCGCTCACGACCCGATGGTGGAGAAACAGTTGCACCAGAAGAAGGCCACCGAGGCGGAGCTGCAGGCGCAGGCTAGCATACATCGCGAGACGTACATCAAGCGCCTGCCTAATGGTGGTATTGCCCCGGTGAAGGAGCGGGAGTGGGAGGGGCAGTCGCGTGGTTGCTTGGCGACGTGGCTGCGCTCCTATGTCGGCACCCGCGAGGTAGACGCAGAGGACTTGAAGAAAATCATCCCTGACTTGCGCGAGAAGCTCATCGTGAAGAACGTTGCCGTGGAGGTTGCCGAGCACGTGTGCAAGTCTGTCGAGGCCTCCCTCGCTGGCAAGCGGCTCGGCACGTTCGACTCGCTCTACAAGACCGTCGAGGACGCCATGATGGCCTCGCTGCGCCGCATTCTGCAGCCGAAGTGCGAGGTGAACCTCTTGCGCAACGTAGCTGCTGCCAAGGCCGCCGGCAAACCCTACTCCATTGTCCTCTGCGGCGTGAATGGGGTGGGTAAGTCCACGTCCCTCGCGAAGATAGCGTATTGGCTGCAACAGAACGGTAATTCGGTCCTCTTGGCCGCCGGCGACACCTTCCGACATGGCGCGGTGGAACAGCTGGGGGTGCACGGGCGGTGCTTGGGGGTCCCCATCTTTCAGCTGGGCTACGGAACCGATCCTTCCACCGTCGCTGCGGCAGCCATGGCGCAGGCAAGCAAGCAGCACATCGACGTGGTAATGGTCGACACGGCTGGCAGGATGCAGGATCACGAGTCTCGCATGCGAGCCTTGGCAAAGCTCATCCATGACAATCAACCCGATCTCGTCCTCTTTGTTGGTGAGGCCCTGGTGGGCAACAATGGCATCGATCAGCTGCGCAAGTTCAATCAGTGTCTCGTGGACTTCGCGCCTGTCGGTTCTCAGTTGCGCGGTATCGACGGCATTGTGCTGACCAAGTTCGACACGATCGACGACAAGGTCGGCGCAGCCCTCTCCATGGTGTACGAACTCGGTCAGCCCATCGTGTTCGTGGGCGTTGGGCAGACCTACCAGGACTTGAAGGTGATCGAGCCGGAGGTGGTGGTGAGTGCGCTGATGAAGTGAGTGGTGCAGCTTGGACTGAGCGAACGCACTCCTCAGGAATCGATCCGCTTAATGCAGACCCGGGAAACTGCAGCGCTGCTGCAGTTTTCTGCCCTCCTATTATTGCGCTCTCACACTTGTGACTGTGTTAAGGATGGAACACGTCTGCCTCCGTCTCTTCGGGAACTGCTGTGGCGGAGGCCGGAGTTGGGGGAGGGCGCTGATACGCACAGATTCGCCGCTGCATGTATGTGTGCTTGTATTAAGTGCTACCGGCTTGCCCGATGCGGCCGTTTTTCTTTCGTTATTTTTTGTTTTTGCCCCCTTCCCCCTTTTGCTGCCGCTCTACACCCCTTGCACACCTGTGCCAGCCGCTGTGAACACACCGCGCACGCCTAGAGCGTGCTGCTGCACCTCTCGATGGCGCCTTCACGAGGATTGGGCAAAGCGACGCGCGAATACCCCCGCGCGCATATGAAGGGGGGCAACCATGCCGGGCCGAAGGCACCGTAGGATTGCGTGCGAAGTCGTGTGCGTGCACATGAAGATGACTGGAGCTCTCGCAACTGACCTCCTCCCTTCATGTACGCTCCTGTGCAGACAAGAAATGTTCGGTGAGGTGGTGCAGCCCCGCTCACCCTCCACGCGCAATAGCTTCCATCATCGTTTGCAAACATGCAACTCAGCAGACGACAAGGACAGAGAAGCAAGCTGACGACTTGCGAACCACGGCGGCTGAAACGCAAGGCTGAGTTGGCGAAGGCCAGCCGCGATTGCCGCAACGCGGTCTGGGCGGTGACAAACCTCCCTCAGCATTCTTTACTCCCCTTCAGCGCTGGCCGAAGGATGGGCGGCTTTGAGCGCAGCTATAGAGGAAGGGCTACTGCTTGGATTCTAGACCGGTGCCGGACCGTGTCCCACTACATCCCTCCCCACCCCTACCCCCACGCACCGCCATCTTTTACGGACCTGACAGCAATCGGCTGTGCAGCTGACTTCGTGGAGTGCACAGGCCGCCGCTCAGGTTGTTTCCTCGAGCCTGCTTGCGCACTCTGACGCTGGAAAGACCGCCGATGACGGGCGACGCATACACACCGATGGACCCAATCTAAATGCAGAACTGATGCATCAACATGGATAAGTACGAGTATAGGGGGGAGGCTGGACGAGTTCTAGCCATCGTCCATATGTTTGCTTAGCGAATACATGTTACCCGCGAGGGTAGCGAAGACGCCGCGCGGTTTGTCCACCCTGATTATGGCGGAATGGTGATGAGCGCCTGCGGCCAGCACGGCGCGCCAGCAATACATGTCACGTTGTTTGCATCCCTGCACCTCCCCACATCCGGTCGCACAATATCTGGTGGGCTGGATGCCCCTCTCTCCGGACGACTTCTCTACTTGCGTCTGCGGGGAGTTTTCCTCCTCTCCCCGCAGGGCTTACGTCTGTTGGCGACCTTCATTATCATCATTCCATCATCTCGGAGGTGCGCGCGAGCAGAGAGGCTTTGCGCGGGGGTTTTAAGGACAGCTTGCCGTTCTGTGGCTAGCAAGCCGATTGGCAGCGATCCGATGATGTGAAGGACAGAGATGAGGACAAGTCTGAGAGCCCCCTCTCTGATGGGGGCAGCGTGGCGTGGTGGAGGTGCTTGCGCCACTTGCCCTTGGCTTTGGCTTTCCTTTTGCTTGTGCGTCACCCCATTGCCTGCAACTTTCCTCCCCCTGTTTTCTCCACGTTTCCCCACTCCCCACCCATGCGTCTCTCTCTCTCTCTCTCCGGTTATCCTCTCAAGATCATCTCTCCGCTAAGCAGTGCCTTGCGCTGCATCCGTGATCAAGTCCCTGGTTTTTGCTCCTTTACCCAGCCCGAAAATTTGGAAATACGAGAAGAAACGGAGCACCTCCCAGGCACACTGTCTCACAAGTGTATTCTCGGGTAGCACACACTCAGCGACGCGCAGCCAACAGTAGCCTTGATGCTCTCCTTTGAGCACGCGTGGGTTCCTAATCGCTGCATCGCGTGTGAGCTTTCCTCGACCCCTCCTCCCCTCCCCCGTAAGAGTGCATTGTGGACTACGCCTTCTCATGCTCGTCGCAGGATCTGTGCGCACTGCAGGTGGAAGCGTGCAGACACTGCACATCGCTCTTTCTCTCCCCAGGAGGTACTTGCAAGCACGCATGTAGCGACGTGCGCGCAGCCTTACTGCGGGAGCACAGAACTCCCTGCAAAGCTGTTCAGACACTCACCTTTAATGAAACAGCAGTATACCAGCGCAACAGCTGCGGCGTCACCAGTAGTGCCCGCGCGGCGAGAACTTCACTGAAGTTGCCCTGCATCGCCCACACGGCACACAGGTGCGGGTGTGGGCTCTGCGCCACCTACCACATGGGTCCGCACTGCTTCTCTACGCGTCGCTACCGGGCAGCTCTGTCGGGGCAGAGACACTGCACCAGTGTGCGTGGTGGCGGATTGGTCTGTGGCAACAGATTATGGCAGTACGGATGAGAGTGCAGGTGCGCCGACTAGCTCCTCACCATTGACGCCGCCCGACAGCGACCTGTGGCTTCTATGGTCCCTTGTGCCCTCCCATTTGCTTGTTGAACTCATAAAGACTCCGCAAGATGCGGAGGTGTTGCTCGCGAGGTTGAAAGAAGACCAGTACTTGCTTCAGAATAGCGACACTGCCAAGACCCCACGCTACTCAACGAGTGAGCAGCAAAGGCCCTGAGGCGTGCGTTCCTTTCACAGACATTACGTGCCCACATCTACGTCTCTGTGCGCGCGTCTTTTCGCTTCTCCTTTCTCTTCAATGTACTTCTACCGCATCGCTTGCAGCGCGTGCCATCCCTCTTTCCCTCTCTGCTGTGTATCTCACGCAAATTCACAAGCATACTGCTCTGCGGCAGGTCTCTTTGCACAAAACAACGGCAACTTCCCCCCACCCCCTCCCCGCCCTCTCTCTTGAGCTGTTGAGGGGAGGACAAGGGAGGTGTGTTGCGTACTGCGGTGGCTTGTCTGTGCAGGCCATGGAAGAGAAAGGTGATGGAACGAACGAGGGAGAGCAAGCCGGAGAGTCACTCAGGTAGCATATCGCTGTTCCAGACATGTCGTGTGTGTGCGCGTCCCATTCCTTCATCTCTCTTTTCTCCCTTTTGCACGCCACCCCTTCCCCGCAGCAGCTGTGAGGGGCCGGAAAGCCGCACCTTTCTTTCCACCGCTGCTCCGTGGAAGAAGCCTACTCCCCCCGCGCTTGCTGCACCCCCACCCCAAGTAACACTGTTCCATGCACGAGCTCGGCTTCTATCAGCTCTACCCATCTCTTCTCGAATCCCCTTCGCTGTCCCCACCCCCTACCCCTCCGAATTTCCGCCGGCGTCGTAAAGCATTTGTTCGCCGTGAAACCCTTTCGTGCGCGGGTGTCGGCTCTGTGGCGCTGAACGTATCGTCACGCGTATGCCTTGATCATCAGAGGTTTCCGCGCAAGGCCCACTAGCAGCCTATCCCTCTCTTCCCTTCTCCTTCTTTCTCCACTGCTTACATTACACATTGCACCAGTGCCATCATCCGCGTGACCTAGACGTCTGTTTTTACCCCTCCCCCTATCGTTTACCTGCTGATTGCCGCCGCGACTTGTGTAGTTCGACGCCCCCTCCCCCCCCCCCTCCCTGCCGCATGCGATCATTTCTTGTGGTCTGCACCGTCGGTGCGGCATCGACGAGGCGCTACCCTCTCTTCCCCGCCGCGCTGCGCTGCCACTCCACGGCCTCCCCTTCGCTTTCCTGTGCTTCTACCGCTGCGAAGCCATCGGCTGCTGCCACCACAGCACCGCAGACAGAAACACCACAAAGCATCCGTCTTTCCCGCGAGATGGGCATCAGTGAAGGTTTCGAGGGCATTGGCGTCTATGCGGGCTCCATCTCTGCTTTCATGAAGCCGGCGCACGAGAAAGCAGATGCCACTTTCGTCACCAACGGCGACGGTGTGCTACCATGCGAGCAGCCCGGCAGCCAGGCCGCCATCCAGGCTGCTCAAGCAGACTACATGGCTTCGGTGGCCATGACCGGCAAGCTGCCCTCTCCCCCGCACGCTGGCGCCGAAGCGCATCTCCACGCTCACATGCAGGCTTCCCATACCTCATCCTTGCCACGCCGCGCCCCACCAGCAGCGCTGAATGTGACGCCGCGCAATCCCCCAATGAGCCTCGCGGCGGACCCTAAGTTGCTGAGCTCCCCAACCTCGGCATCCGCTGCGAGGCCGGCGGTGGCAGCAGCAGCAGCGGCGATCGGGGTAACGGCACGACCGGCCACCTCTTCTCTCTCGTCCTCCCCACGTCCGCAGAGTCACATCGCGAAGGGTGCCAGCCGCGTCACGGCGGATGGTTCCCGCATTATGCGCAACAAGGAGGCTACAGACTACTACCGCGCCCTCCCACAGAACGAGCTGAGCAAGGAGGATATGTGGCGCCGCATCAACGAGGCGAGCGCCGATCGCGCCGAGGCCACCGGCACCGCCATCGGCTCCGCTGAGGTGGATTACATAAAACTGGAAGATGAGCTGCGTGACTTCGACCTTTTTCACTACCGCATTGGCGAAATGGCCTACCCTGACCAAGCGATGCGGCGCGACTACTACGCCTTGTGGAACTTGGCGATGTCGCTGAATAAGGCTCGGTGGTCTATGCTCGAGGTTCACTCGCAACGCGGAATGAAGACGACCGGCGCTGGTATGAAGCTGATCTTCTGGAAAGAGTCCGTCGGCGCAGTCATGGAAAAGAGGAAGATGTGCACGGGGGAGTTTACCGACTCCCACCCCGTCTTGCGCCCCTTCGCCGCCGCCGTGGAGCGCAACCCGCATATGACGAAGGCTTTTGTGCGCGGCTTCACTGATGCCCGCCTGCGCGTCATTCAGCAACCCGGAAACGTGCAGCAGCTCTTCGATCACTTCGACAAGTTCTACGGCTACTTCTTCAACTCCTTGCTGGAGGTGACGCACATAAAAGATGAGGCGACAGAGCACCTCATGACCCACGTTGGCCGTGCAACCGGGCTGACAAACCACTGCGTGATGTTCTGGAAGAAGTACGCGCGCCTCGGCTTCACAATGCTGCCCGCCGACCTCTGCGCCGACAATCACGTGAACCTCGGACTGCTCAAGAACATTCCTCTGGCGTCTCGTGATCGCGCCGTGCGCAAAGTCCTTTTCGACGTTATGTGCATTGTCAAGGACGAGATGCTGCACGCGCAAAAATGTGCTAAAGACGTTCCGCCCAAGGCGTGGCCGATCGTCATGGAGTGCCTCTATGCAAACTACTATCTCGGCTTTCTGCAGCGGCGCGACTTCAACGTGAGTGCCATGTTTGCGGACCACAACATCGAGAACGCCGGCTTCACGTGGTATCGCCTGAAGAAGCGGTGGGAGTGGGAGCGGTACCAGAGCATCGAGCGGCTCGTCGATGAGGCGGCACCGCTGCCGTACATCAACACCTGCTTCACGCACCGCGGCTCGCACTACAAGATGGCGAGCGGTGTCGGCTCAGGCGCTCCCCAGGCACAGCGGAAGAGGAGCTGAGGCAGGGCATGTGCATGCGGAGCGCTGCTTAGATGGTCTCCGCAGTGCTGTTTGCGCGTGTAATGCGCATCAGGGCAGGGAAGCTGGTGTTGATGGGCAGGCGACGAAAGTGATGTGACAGGTCCTTCCATCCTCCTCACCCATCTCGCTTTGAGGGGGATACGCTTTCGATGATCTTGATGAGTCGCTAACTGGGGAGAGGAGGTGTGTACGCCGATGAAGCGTGATGATCACAAGCATGCCAGCGTCCTTATTTGTTCTCTCCCTTGCTCCTGCAGAGCGTGACTCTGTCTTGCCAGGCAATCTTGAAAGACAAGAAAAGGAACGACACGGAAAGGAAAGCAGAGCCCACCATTGGAAAGGAGTCCAAGCAACAACGGTCTCGCTGCGCGGGTTTTGTGTGGCGACTTACACATCTCTCTTTCTCCCCACAAGCGGTGCGCACCCTTTCCAGTGTTGCGCTGCTGCATGTCCTTCTCCTTCCGCTGTCCCTCGGTGTTTTTCAGGCGGTGGGAGTCGCTCGTGCAGATGTGTTCGTGTGCGGGTGTTCCACAGCGCGCACACCCTTGCGTTCTCTTACTGGAGTTCATATAGATATCGAATGAAGAGCACGGCGCAAGCAGAATCCTCCTGCACCCCCTCTACCATCTCTTACTGCCACACCCCTCTGCACTGCTCCTCGTCTTTGCGCCTTGGTGGCAACCGGATGCATCTCACTCGCTCACAGACACACGCACTCTGTGCAGGCGCTGACGTTCGGGCCGACTTCTCGCCCTTCTGCGCCTCTGATATGCGCAAATCGTCAACCTCGTAGACTGCGCGGTCACCGAAGAACGCACCCTACCCACGTGATTGCATCACGAGGAACCGCAAAGCACTACAACACCATCAGGCTCGACACGGTTGCCAGCCTACACTGGCCTGCGTTTCGTTTTTCTTTGTGTGCATGAGGGTGGGAAGTAGTGAAGACACGACTCAGCCATGCAGTTGCAGTCTCGTGCGCCAGAGCACTTCTCAACTCCCTTCTTTTCTTCCCCATCCTCCTCCGTTGCCTACGAGTCGGGCTGCTCCTTGGACGCACTAGAGCGCCTTGTGCACTTCACCGGTGCTGGAGCAGACGCATGCCTCTACGCGGTGCATCCACCGCAAGCCAAGGGGACCGATTCGGCAGCGCTGACCCCCACCACTGAAGGTCTACGCTACTGGTTGAACCCATCCGTGCGAGCGCGTCCGACCACCGCCACGTGCGAGATTACGAACCTGGGGCCACCCTTCTTTGCCTCGACGTCGACGGCCGTGCTGCGCATCTCTGCCACCCCGCTCTTCGTCGATGGCCGCTGTTTTCCCACTCGCTGCGTGGTAAGTCTGGCGACCAGCGCGCAACGGCTGGACGGGGTTTCGCTGCGGCCTGTAGTGGTGACAGAGTGGAATTTGACTGCGAGTGGGGCGGCTGGTGTGTGCACGACAACGGTCCCCCTGCGCACCCTCTATCACCTCGCCGTGCTAATCAGCTCGTCTGCGCCGGCGACAGGCGTAGAAGAGGTGCGCCTTTACCTCCACCTGCGCTTCATGGGGTGCTCCGATGGCTCTGACACGCACCGGATCGCGGCGGTGCGGCTGCGTTATGAGCAGCTAGGCACCGCCGCCGAGGTACTTCCGCAACTCCTGCAACGGCGGCAGCGTGCTGCGGCGCACGTGATGCTTCCATCGCCTTATGACGTCAAGTACCACAGCGAGGGTCGTTTCACCAGAGCGGGTGCACCTCTTGAGGAGGTGGAGGTGGGCGTCATCGCAGGCAGCAGCACCGCCACTAGCAGTGGAAGGAAAGACATGGGCGACGACGCTGGGAAGAGTCTCTTCGTCGGTGCAAAGGAGCGGCGCACGCACACGAGCCCTCCTTCCTCGACGAGAATGAGGTCTGACGGATGTGAGGACGCCGCGGCGGAGAGCGCAGCAGCTGTTGCTGCGTCTCCGCCGCGGCGATCGGCGACGAGGCCGCGCGCCGAGAGGTTGCTGAGTGCAGACCGAGACAGCTCTTCCCGGATAGAGGCTGTTGGCGTCACCGAGGGCCGCGATGGCCCGAAACTCGTTTGTGTCGATCGCGCGCTACGCATTCCACCCCCTCCACCAAAGTTGTCCGCCGCCGCGGGCTCAGCGCCTTCGCTGTTAAGTGGTCCGTGGCCGCCACGCAAGGTGCGTACCATCGTCCTGGCCCCCTCCATCTCTCCCAGTCTCTGCTCATCTTCCGCTGGCACCTCGCCCCGAGGCTCTCCTTCGCCTCTGCCTTCCCCGCCTCCCACCACGAATGCCGACTCTAGCGCTAAGGCGCACTCGAACACGTCACTCGCTGGCACCGCGCGCTGCCGCGAAGCCGAGAGCTGCGACAGGGAGGGTTTCGAAGATGCCGTGGACGCGCTGATGCCACTAACTCAGCAGAACGTCCAGGGACGCTTTCTCGAGCCTACGAAGCCTGACGAGCGTACCTCTTCTCCCGTCTCAGATGCGGGAACCTCCTCACAGAGGCGCCATTGCCACGAGTCCTCCTCCGTGCCGCGACATATCCCCTCGGCGGAGGCCCAGGAGGTGTCGCAGGCAGTGGCAGAAAGCTGCCCTGATCCTCATCTTCACCCGTTCGCGCCGCAGCAGCTATACGCCCACTCAGACCCTGCCGTGCTGTGGGCCGCCACCTCGCTTCTGGGGACTCTGCCGTGGACCCTGGCTAGTCAGCATCAAAGCCGCATCAGCACCCCAGCCGTTTCGGTGGCCAGCAGTCGTGCGCCGTCGTGCGACGGCAGCGCTCAAGCAATGTCGACTGACTCGGCGAAAGGGGCGCCATGTTGGCAGATGCGACAGCTAACCCCTTCCAAGTCGTTTCTCGACTCTGGCTCGTGCGCGCACCGCAGGGATACACGAGAGACGCAGCAGAGATCATGGAAGAGAACGCCTCTCGGCGCCTTAGACCCCAATACAAGCTTCCATCGTCCTGAACGGACGACGGTGACGGCAAAGGCGGATTTGGCTGCTATGACGCGAACCTTCAGCACAGAGTCCACGACCGCATTCCTCCAACATTGGCGGCGCAACGAGAGCGCTCATGCATCACCACAGCTACATCCGCCTCATCCTTTTGCCACCGCGTCGCCGTCCACCTCACACCCAAAACCGTTCAGTCGACCCTCTTTCCCGCAGCCGGCCACGACGTACGCACCGCTGCAGCGTCCCACCTCTGCTTTCGTGCCCCGGTTGCTCCTGCGTTCTAGGCAACGCAGCAATGAGACCCGTGCTGCCTCCTCCACGCAACGGGGAGGAGGCGTGATCACCACCAACAGGAGCAGGAGCATCGGCAGCAGTTCTGCGACCACAGCCACAGCAGCGTCTGCGCCGCCGCCGTCTCAAAATAGGAGTCTCTGGTCAAAGGCTGCTGCCCCTAGCGGCGCCTCATCGTCTCTCGATGCCAGGCCACGCCGCAGCGCTACCGCCGATGTGCATGAGCGACGACGGCTGAGCACGGCCGCGTCTCCGATGTCCTCCTCCGCCGTGCTTTCAGTGATGTCGTCCTCGTGGCTACAGAGCAATGCGACTGTCACACCGAAGACCCCTAGTGAATCTGCGGCTGAAATGAAATCACAGAGCTCTACGGCTTCCCAGCGAAGCTTTCGCTCATCCACTGCGCCCCCGTCGAGTCACCGCCCCCAGCACGTCCCTTCACCCACCGGTGCGGCCGCGACGGAACGCATGGAGGATGCTGTCTCGGTCGCATCTGGGAGCAGCGCCCCGCTGCCGCCGTCGCCACTGCCGCCGCCGGAGGGCTGCGCACTTTTCCATAGCCCAGCGCCCACACACTCATCGCGGTCGTCCTCGCCCTCTTCGTCGAGCTCTCGCGCCTGCGCTGCGCCTGTTCTGCCCCTGCAAGAGGCACACGACGGCAACCGCAATCGTAACCGCCCGCGGCAACGCAGTATCACGCAGTCCGGCAGCGGACACGGTAGCAACAACTCCTCGGCTTTTAGGCAGTTTGTGGTACAGACGTTTGCAGTGTGGAAGCACCATGCGTCGCGCCGAGGCGTTGGGCGCCGCTGGCTGCGCATTGAGCGGCTGCCTCCGTCGCCCTCCACATCGGCGGCAGCTCGCTTCCGCATTACGCTAGACAAGGCGCACCCACCCGTGTTGGCCCGGGCCTCGATGCTGCTAGGACGCAGTAGCAGCAGCAGCGGGAACAACAGCGACCATGCAGCTAACCCGTCGTGTGAGGTGTGCATACGGCGGACGGACACGGTGGAGGTGTGGTGCGGCCTTCGCGCTTACCACAGCGGAGTGATTCACCAGAGAAAGGTTCACCGGGCAGAGTGTTGTTTGGTCATCCGGTGCAACGCTCAGCTGGTGACGGCGGTGGAGTTGGAGTCGACAGAGGCGGTCGACACAGTTCGACGTCTTCTTTCTGATCGCCGATGCACACCTCACGCAAAAATGTAGCGTGCTCTTGTCGCGGGCACGGAGGCGAGCGAAGAGAGCGCGAGCGAGCGTGCAAGGGAAGGAAGCTTGCCGGCAAAGGTATAGCGCGCTTCAGGCTCCCGCCCTTTTATGCTTGTGCTTTTCTTTCATGATCAACTTTTTTTTGTCTGTCTGTCTGTCTGTGTGCGTGCGCGCGTGTGTGCACGCTCCTTTCGCTAGATTAGATGACGAGCATGTGCGCGTACGTGTGCATGCGCCCGTGTGCGCGTGTGCCTCAGCGGTGAAGGTAGGCAAGGGCCAGCGCACACCGTAGATTCTCTCTCCTAATGAGTGTGCCGCTGTGGCGCTGTTCTCTTCTCTTGTTTTCTCTCTTCATGGATGGAGAGCAGGGTGCGTATCACAGCTAGAGGCGTGGTGAAGCGCGCGAGATGCTTTCGCTTGCGTCCTTGTATCATTTTTTTTGCTCGTGCTAGCGTAGAGGGCGGACGAGGGAAGGAACAGGCAACAGTGCGAAGTATGGTGCACGTCTGTTTCGACCCCTCGTTCCACCTTGGCTGGGCCTCACCACCTCTTTTTGAATTTGCACCACATCTCTCTCTCTCTCTCTCTGCATCTCTCGTTCCGCGGACGGTGGGCTTTCGTTGCAGGCAAGCTCGACTCGAAACGTCATTGCGATGTTTGGCGAATGTATGTTTTCATCGTCTTCTTCGCCGTCCCGCCGTATGCAGCCCTCGCTATCGCCATTGTCGCCTTCTCTTCTGAACGGCACGTCTGCCCCTCTTCGTTGTCTTGCGCGCAGAAACGCCTTACTTCACACTCCTCTCCCCTCTTCCCTCTCTCTCATGTCGACAAACACGGGGTGTGTTCCTCATGTGTGTGCACCGGGCTCGCACACACGACATTCTGCGCTGCACGTTCCACTTCGCCTGCGACATCGCCTGCGGCCCCAACCTCCTCGTCACTCGGAGGCAGGGGATCTTCAGGCAGAGGACGTCGCTGCGACAGACACAGCCGCACTACTCTTCGCTGTCTCTCTAACATACCCACACTCACGCTCACACGCGATTTTTTCGTTTTTTGTTAAGCGCGATTAACATCCTTGATACGCACCGACCTCTCCCTTTCTCACAAACCCCCCAAACATACACACGCACCAGCAAGCGCGCGAGTACCCTTCCCAACAGCATCGCCTAATAGGGGCGACAACTGCCTCACTCAACTATTTCCCAGCTCTGCCCATCGCTCTCTGTAAGTCACCATGAGCACCAGCCAGCCGATCGTGAAGCCCTTCATCTACCTTCGTATTCCAAGCGAGGACGCGAGGCCGGTGGAAGAGCTGCACTTCAATGGCCACAACGAGGCTGAGCTGCGACACACCCTGACGCGGTGCTTTCGCCAGTCGCTTCTGTCGGACGACCAGAAGAAGGACATGGCGCGTCACTTGGCCGACAAAGCCAGCGAGAGCGCAAAGAAGCACGCGGTGAAGGGGAACGGCGATGCCAGCGCCGCTGGCAGCGGCGCGGAGCCGCCGGTAGACGTGGAGCAGCAGCAGGCGGCCATGATTGATCAGTATCTGGAGCAGGCCTCCTACGAGATCATTCCTGTCACCATGCCGATGCGCAGCACGCAGTACATCGGGACCTCGCTTTACATCGACGACAGCGGTGCTTTCAAGGATCTGCCCCTGAACTACCGCGCCAGCAAGCTGGCACAGCGCGAAATTCGCGGGGATGCGTTTCTGTTGTCAAACCATGACGACCCCGCGCTAGATGAGTGGGGTCGAGTCGACTGCCCCCTGCAGCGTTATGAGGAGCTTTACGCGAACCCGCCGCAGATCGCTTATGACCCGTCCAACCAAGCCCAGATGACGCAAGCCGCCATGCTGCGGGAGACCGAGACGAAGAAGATCAGCTTGGAGGACTATGAGAAGGCGCAGAAGGCAAAGGAGGACGGAAATCGACTCTTCGCCGCCAATGATTTGCCTGCAGCTGTGCAGGCCTACAGCATGACAGTCGACTTGACTGATGGGCGGCGAGATTTGCTGCCGAATGAGGAGGCCGCTACGCAGCTGCGCCTCTCTGCATTGCTGAACCGATGCCTGTGCTTCACGCGACTTAAG
>NC_007287.2:1307500-1370000 GCF_000002725.2 Leishmania major strain Friedlin | reverse complement strand
AGTCCTGAAGGGGTGAGGAGAATTGCACAAGACGCCGCTGGCGGTGCTGTGGTGGTGGGCGCGAGGCTTTGTGAAACCGAAGGTCACTGCAGGAGTGCTCGTGTCGTTGTGGAAGTTCTTTGAGGCCTTGTGTTCTGCGTTGTCACCCCCTCTCTTCATCTGCCCGTCCTTTTTTGGAGTGCTCAAACGCACCGACACTGTCCATCAGTGCACCCTCTCTTCTCTCTCTGCCCTCTCTCTTGTTTGGCATCACGCTTGCGACGCTTCAGCGTGTGCAGCGCGGGGAACGCACTGTTACTGCATCTTCCTCTTTTCTCTTTCCTATTTCACTGTTTCTCCTGTGCTCAACACACCCATCTACTTACATCTATCTCTCTCTATATATGTGTGTATGTACGCGCCTGTGTTTTGTGCATGTTCCACCGAAGCGCCGCTCCCTTTCCTTTACCGCCACTTCCGATCACCACCCTTTTTTGTTCTTCGGTTTTCGTTTGTGTGTGCATCTGTCAGTCTGCCGTTTGGCACACCCCTGGTGCCCGTCCCTGTCTACCTGTTGTGCCTGGGTGCGCACGTTTGAGGCGGCTGATCTCTCTCTTTCTCTGACACCCCCTTCTCTATCAGCCTCATCCCGGATACGGTGACGGGGGGAGGGTTGGGAAGTGGGGAGGTGCTGTGCGTACATACGTTGTGCTTGGACAGAATAAAGCATGCATCTGTCTTAGTGGGGGCAATACGACGACAGAGACGGATGGAAAACAACTGAAAACGATGCATGTCGCTGTTCGGGAAGAAGCGAATGATATGAGACGAAGCGCAGCCGCTTCCCTCGTCCTCCTCCATTTTTCCTTGCTCTCGCGTGGCCGCCCATAAGTCGTGCATCTGGGCAAACTGGATGAGATGTTGTCGAGCTGCGTGCGACTCGACTGCATTGCTCCGTTGCCTTTCCTCGCCCCGCCCTCCCTTCATCCGTCTCCGTCAGCGTATTGAAATCTCGCTGTGATTGTTGTGCGTCTCTCACCCGCGCATGTGCGTGCTCAACCGAATCCCTCCGCTCCTCTTTCCTTTATCTTCCACAAACAAGCATTCGAACTCGTTCGCCTACCCAACCTGTCTGCGTTTGTTTCTGTTTTTCCCGCCTCGGCTCTACGCAAGCTGGCGCACACAGAGGTACCACCTTCGGATATCCTCTCTGCGTGTGCGAAGGCTTGAGCAAGGGAGTTGGTGTCGGCCTGCACCACCGCCTCCCCTCCTCTATCGCAATCGTTAGCACTCACAAACTCGCAGCTCGACCGAGCAGACTGTAGCAGCGCCGGCTGTCTTAGTAAAACCGCCTTTCAGGAAGGAGGGAGGGCGAGAAGTGCGGGCGGGTGTCTGTATGTGTGTTGTTGCTTGTTAGTGTAGCTTCGCGATCTTTACCTGTAGCCAAGGCGCTGTCAGCTCTCGTGTACGCAGAGGTGCTTTTTCATAGCTATCTATCTATATATCTATCTATACATATATAGATAGATACATATATGTAGAGAGAGCGTTCCGGTGCAAACCTACGCACACATACGCACCCATTAGGAGGAGTGGAGAGTCTCTGTTTAAGGAATCTTACGGAGACCTGGATGTTTTTCACTTCCGCAGGATCTCACGTCGACAGAATTAGCATAGCGCCTGCGGTGTCTTGCGTCTTTTTTTTTCGTTGCTCTTATTGAGTCACAGGCATGACAGCAGCTGCTGGTGCGCACGGTGACGACAGCCACGCGCACGATGACCACCGCGGTCACCATGGCGCGGCCACAGCCCCTTACGAGAGGATCAAGGCGCCGTCGATGGCGTCAGAAGACTATCTCGATAACTTGCCGGCTTTTGACACGAAAAAGCCCATGCCAAAGCCGCGCACCGCAGTGGAGCGCTTCACGCGCGTGCTGCAGATGCAATTTGGCCAGGACCCTGACATGCCCACCCTCGGCTACAACACTGAGCGCAAGTACCACAGTCTCCTTGACTACCTAGCTAGTCCCATAACTCCGCTGCGTCCGCGTACGTACGTGGACTCTCACACGCGTCCAAATCCATGCCCGGAGGAGTACTGGTGGGCGTCGTGGCGGTGGCCTCGCACAAAGTACGTCAACGCCAAGGTGCCGCCGCCGGTGGACGGTAAGTACACTGACTACTACCACTACTTAGCGTTCAAGAACTGGCTAGAGCGGGAGCGTGATGTGTACGTGGCACATGCCAACTTGGTGCACGAGATGACGTCGCGCTGCCTCGTCAAGGAGGGGCAGTACAACGCCGCCAAGAACTGCCGCCACCTGTACCACAAGGGGTTCGCCATGTCACGTATGGAGGAGCTCAATCAGGCGATGCTGTATATGGCCATGACGGGTAACGCCGCGATCCGCGAGACGCCGTACCCGGAGAACTTTGTAGAAGAGAAGCGCAAAATCTACGACGACTGGTTGTACCGCACTCGCATGCGCAAGCCTGGTGATGCGGCGTAGTGGGCAACCTCCCCTCCCCCCCCCACGCACACCTGATATGCGCTGCTTAGCTATGCTCATCTCTGCTAGCGAGAAACTGCACACGCGCCGCAGTTCACCGTTTCACCAGGTATTTTGGCGTGCTCTTACTTGCGAGTGAGCGAACAAAAGGAACCGATGTGGCGGCACTGTTTCACCGACGCGGACCATTAAGGAAGTCGAGTGCAGCTAGCTGTGCTTCCTTCCGCTGTGCCTGCGTGAAGAGTTTACCTGCCCTTGGGTCGCCCTTCTTTTGCCTTGCTCATGCTGGCGTGTGTCTGTGTGTGCCCAGATTATGTGAGTGTCTGCGTCATCCGTGCACAGGCGCAACCTCCCCTCCCTTCCCCTCTCCGCTCACGCACGCACGCAAAGTATGCGGTGATGTTTTCTCTCTAGCCAACCGACACATCATAGCGAAAATGAACGAAATGAAACACGAAACGAGGGAAGCTGACAAGGAAGTCCCCGTATGGGCCCCGTGCGCGGCTCACGATGAAGGAGAGCGAGGCGGTGAAACGCTCCTGCAAGCAGAGGCTGGTGTGAGTGTGTGTGTGGGGGGGGAGGGGGTCACCGTACACCCCCTTGTTCACCATCTTATGCGACGCTCAAACGCCATGTCTCCGTGAAAACGTGCCCTCTTTTTTCGTTAAGGGCTCCAAGAAGCAGTGTATGAGAGCAAGGCGTGCGTGAACTTTGTTGTACCCCCACGTCTCCCGAGAATGAGTGCCTGAGAAATCCAGGGAAAGGTGTGAGAGTGGGGCGGCGCGGAGGTCAGGAAGCCCGTGTGCCGTTCACAACGCCCTTCAGCGTTTCTATGCGTATGTCACGGACCAGCTTCGTCTTGCCCTCTTGCGCCTGCCACTCGTAAGAGGACTGCGCACGTGCAAACGAAAAAAAGTATTCTTCGTCTTTTGCTTCCCTCTCTCTCCTCCTCCTCCCCCCTCCCCCGCTTCTCTGCCTTTCCACGCGCACACCTGTAGTTGTCGCGGAACCTCGTGTGCTGCGGCTGCGAGGTCCGCTCTTTAGCCGTTGCTCTGCCCCCAGCCCCTTCCATTCCTCTCTCGCTAGTCACTTTGAGGCTGTTCACGTCACTTCTTTCACGTTTTCGTCCCTTTCGCTGTAATCGCAACCCAACATGTTCAGCAGCAGCACCGGTGCTGGTGCTGCCGCTGCCGCGAAGCCGAGCGCAGGCCCGCCCAGTGTCGCCCTCGCCACTGTGACAGTGAACGAGGATCCCAACATTGAGGTACTGTTGGCGAGCAAGCGCATTCAAAAGCTGACGCGGGCCACCGACGCCCTCATTGCCCGTGACTTTGTCCTTCGCGAGGAGGAAGCCATTTTAGACGACCTTGAGGCCTACATCATCTCCCTCGAGAGCGAAGTGAGGAAGGCTGAGTTCCAGACCGAGGAACTCCGTAGCAGGAGCTCCCTGCTGCGACCCGGTAAGCGGTGTGCTATCGCCGGTGAGAACGTGGAGTTGTCCGCGCTTTGGAACGCGTACGGCAGTGACATGGGATATCTTGTGAAGCGACACTCGCTTCGGCTCGCGGTGCTGGAGAAGGCACTCGCCACTGTGTCGACTAGAAATCCAGAGTTGCCAGTGCCGAAGCCACTGCCGCCGCCGCCGGTGACAAAGACATCGAAAACGATGTCGGCTATGCGGGATATGTCCCAGAGACAGAAGGCGCCCTCATGAAGCGGCGTCACCGAAGTAAACAACGGTCAGTGCCCCTGATGAGGGCGATGCGGCCCACGGCGCGTCCGCTTTTGCTTTGGTGGCGGTTGTCGTTAAAGGGGTCTCGGTGCGTCTCTTTGTGTGGGTTTCGTACTCTGGCGTTTTCCCCGCTGCACGCAGGGTCATTTTTTGACCGCCTGTCAAGGAATCGAAAGAGAGTGAGTCCAAGGAGCATAGCCCTCCAATCATCACGTGCGCCGCAATATACGCCTGAGGAAGGGCCGTCCCATCCCGGTCCTCCCTCACCACGCGCTGAGGTCTGCACGTCCGCCGCAGCCCGTTTCGTGAACCCCATGAAGGCGCCAAGCTGGACCCTCAAGTCACCAAACGTACACGTACAAGGACTTGGACACCTAAAGCGGTGCGGTGCTTCATTCGCCCCTGTACTTGCGGTACGCACCGGCTCTCCGCTTGGCCCTCCCTCACGCTCGGTGTGTTTGTATGCGCATGTGTGTCTGCCGCTCATCCACTGCGTCATCCGCTCCCTCATCGATAGTTCTCCCGTCTGTCTCTGGAATCGACAGAAAGACACGCACACACACACACACATGGGCACACACACACATTCACACGAAGAAAGGAAAAGTGCTTGAAGGCAGAGGGGTGCTGTTGAAGCTGGCATCGGCACAGCAGGACGCGTTCTAGGAGAAACGGGCGTGCGACTGTGCAAACGCCTGCCTGCTGTTTTGTCCCCTTTTTGTGTGTGTGCGTGTGCACCTGTGTGGGCAACTCACCATGCAGCTCTGCTTACTCCCCATTCTTATTGGATCTCTTAACCCACGAGCTGCTCGACTCTTCGAAGGTCGAGGCGGGAGACGTCGAAGTCTCGTCCAGAGGGCACAGCGTCAACACATTCCTATACATCCCCTATAAATAGGTATCCACGGCGCCACAGGAGGCGTTTGTTTCAGGTGGTGATTGTGAAAGGGATCACTCGATCAGACCATGGCAGACCCGTTTCTAGATGCCGGCAATCCGCTGGAGCTGGAGGTGACTCGGCTTACGCAGGAGAACCGCGAGCTTCGTCAAGAGAACGCAAGGCTTCGTGCGCGGATTAGCTTAACCGCCACTCCCTCAGCGACGGCATCGAATGCCGTCAGTGAGCGATCTTCACTGCGCAGGGCTGCCGACACAGCCGCTGTACACGTCGGAACATCGCCAGGGGCGAAGCCGATAGACAAGCCCGGCGGCGCGCTTTCGCACCGCTCCACACGGGCTGCAGAGGCTTCGACCCCAAAGCAGCATCAGCAGCAAGCGGTGTCTACCGCGCGCATTGAGGAGGCTGTTCAGCGAGTCAAGAAGGAGCTACGCGGGGAGGTGGAGAAGTACCAGAAGGCGGCTGAGACGAAGGCATCGCAGATGGAGCAGCTCAAGCAGCAATTCGAGCTGTTTGTCACGACCACCTGTGAGCGCGAGGCGGCATATGAGCTCGTACACATGCAGGTGTTTCGAGAGCTGGAAGAGCAGCGGGCCCTAGCTCGAGCTGCGCAGGCGCAGCTGGAGGAGCAGCGACTAGAGGCAGTCGAGATGCGCACGGCGCTGCAGGCCGCCGCCGCAGCGGCTGCGGCACCCTCGAAGTGCGGCACCTTGGCCTCCTTATCGCCGAGTCCGCCTTCCAAGTCAGAGGATGTCGCAGTGGCGTCATCATCCTCTGCGGCTCGGCCAGCCAAGAAGTGTCGCACCGGCAAGACTGCCAAGCACGCCGATGATGGTGATAAGTCGAACGCGACGGAGGCCCAGACAACTCAGGAGGACGTGGTGGAAGTGCAGCAGGAAGTCGCCATGCCAGCGCCCAACGTAACGCCCGAGCCGCGACAGCTGAGGATTGTCCAGGGTGGTGCAGCTCTTCGTGCTGACAGCAAGGCCTCTCGTCTCAAGCGTCCGCGCGCCAGCTCCGCCATGAGCGTATCGTCGGCAACTCGCTCGACACGCATGAGGCAGAGCGCTGTCGCCCTCGCGCAGCTGCATATGCCTGCTTCACCGGTGTTCGCCGCCGCTTCCGCGAGTTCAGCCGACGGCGCAGTGGAAGTCGCTGTGACATCCTCCTCAGGAACGGTTGCGACCGCGTTCCCTGCAGCTGCTTCCGCATCATCCCCAGCACGGCAGGCGGCAAGCGATGCTCTGGGCGATCTCTGGGCCCTCCTCGCCCGTCACACAGAAGCCACTCACGGCTTCCTGCCTCTGTGGCAGCATCTTGCCCGCCTCCGCGGTTCAGACCGCTTGGCCGCGCTGCGGGCTATGATATCTCTCCTGCTTCACTTGCTGGGACCTGCCGATGCGACGATGCCGCTTGTTTTGCCTGTGCCTCTCTCGACCTCTGTCGCTGCCCCACCCACCTCTATCACGGTGTTGGCGACGGCGATCCGCCTCCTGAAGGTGCAGCTCGAAAGTGAAGAGCAGCAGCAGCGCGGCGCCGCCGTGAGCCGCGCCGACGCCACCGCCCAGCAGTGCTCCGCGCTCTTTCACTCTCTCTTTTACCGCATCTGTGTGGCGACGCTGCGACGATGGCAGATGGCCGAAGCCGAGGCTGACGCCGTCGATAACTGGGCGACGGCGCTCGTCCACTTGTATGGCTTCCAGCCCGCCTTGTCGAAGCTTGTGCAGTACACCAACTCCACCATTGCCTACGAGCGCACGCACCTAGCGCACAGCTGGGTCACGTACACAGCCCAGGCTATCTTTGCGCAATGCTTCACATCATCGTCCACCTCGTCCGCCGAGGTGGCGGTGGCGCGCTGGCGGGAGTTATGTGACAGCATCGGCTGGAGCCCTCATTCCCTGCCGCTGGAGCGACTTGAAACAGCAGCGGCGCGCTGCGTCGCGCGAACGCGAGTAAGTCTCGGCTTCTTCACCGCCGCCTGCGCTGAAGAGGCGCTGCTCTCGCTCCGCCTCGTTGTCCTTTACCGAGGCTTTGACCACATGGAGCGTATAGCGGCGCTGCTGGAAATGCCAGGAGTGCTGCCGATGGTGATCACGAAGGAAATTTATGCGGAGCTGGTGAGCTTGGCCGTGATGGATCGATCTCCGTTTCGTACCGCCGATGCTATTCAACACGCCCTGCATCTGCTGAGGGAGTACGTGCAGGAGGTTTCCCCGGAGCGCTGCACCTCGGCAGAGCACTTTGTGAGCGTGCCACGTCTCAGCCACCTGCTAGCGGCGCTGGCGCTGCTGCGCGTGGAGTCAACGAACACCGCAGCCACCGCAAGAAGTACCGAGACTGACTCTGCGATCTGCGAGGCGGTGCAGGCGGGTCGCCAGACCGCCCTTCGATGGCTCCAAGCGCAGAAAGTGGCCCTCAATATGGTGCGTCAGAGCGCCGCGCTGGCACGTGACCGCCAGCTGCTTCTCCGAGACACAGTGCTGGGCCAGCGCCTCTTACGCGACGCGAGCGCAACGGTGCACTCCTAGCCTCGCTGTCTCCCTTCCGTTTCGCTGGCGTGACGCCACGCAGTCTTCGTATGCGATTCCCTGAACAAGAGGGCGGGGGCAAGCGGAGGGAAGAACTCGAGCTCGTGCCGTGCGTGTGGGAATGTCCGTGGGTCGTCATCGAAGACACTTCGAAAAAGGTGAAAGCAAGTGATACAGAACAGCGCGAGGTTTGGGTGCGTGTGTGTCTGTGGGGGGGGGGGGCACAGGAACGTGCGCGTGACTGCGGTGCCTCTTCGAGGCACGTACACAGGCGGTGCTGCGATTAAACTGACGTGTGTGTTCTGCCATTGGTGATGGCTGTGGCATGCGCCCCAACAATTCCCGCATCTGCGCGACCAGCTTGCTAGCCGAGTTCCTGTCTTGCGTCGTAGGGGCACACAGTCACATGAAAGCTAACGAGACAACTACGAAACCTGAAGAGTGATCATCTGGTTCTCTTGGTCATCGTCCATGCAGCGACGCCGTGCCCTCTCGCCATCACGACGCCACACTCACTTCTGCCCTCTCCTCCTCACCCGACGGCCTCGGACGCCTCGCTTGTTGGCATCTTTCGTGGGATGCAAACGAAGAAAAATAATACACGCGCGCACGCACTCCAACCGTCCGTCGAGCGCCTGCAGAGAATCTCAAAGGCTCCTTCTTCGATCACCCACCTCTTCAGTTGTCGCTCTTCCTCTGACGCACTAGGAGGGGGGCGCCTCTTTTTCAGCTGCCCCTGTTTGGCAAGCACTATTATTCCTGCACTTGTCTCTGCAACCATGGTGTTCGTGGTCGTGAAGGGGACTAACTACCCGGACGAGTTCACAGTGGAGCGTGCGCTGACAGACGCACTCTCCTCACCTGAGGAGACGTCGCGTGGCGCCGCGGACGTCAACTCCCCACCTCATGCGTGCTCGTCTTTGCTATCTACGGACACAATTGTGCCGGGCATTGCGCACATTCTCAACAAGCGTCATCACGTGCGCCTGATGCTTATGTCGGCCCAGGAGCTCGCCATGTTGTGGCCGCAGCACCAGCACCGCTCCGATGGCGCGGCTAGCACCGAGGCAAGGGAGAGCCGAGAGTCAGAGGGGGTGCTAGAACGCTATCAAGCCCTTATTGATAGCCTCTACACGCGACTCAGGGACGCAAAGACTCCGGTGTTGGCAGACGAGTTCGATAACGCCGAGCGCGAGCTGCGCGCGCTTACCGCCACCCTGTACTCTTCTCTGTGCACCCACGCCGACGGGCCTGAGGCGGCGGTGCAGCAGCTGTACACGAAGTATGAAGACCCTGACCTGGACGAAGACACGCGCTTGGTCGTGTACCACTGCCGTGCCCTTCTCGATCCCGAGTGGAAAGCGAACGAGCGAGTCAAGGAGGATGATGCGGCGCTGTGGTTCTGCGGTAAACCGATGGAGGCGACACTGGCCAAGTACTGTGGTCGGAACGAAAAGAGCAAAGTCATTGTCAAGGTCGCGCCGCGGAAGGGGCCGTCCCCGAGCTGTGAGCCGCGCATGCGCTACGAGGATCAGCGTGCGCTCTACCGCGCCATGTGCCAGCGGCGCGAAGCGTACAAGCAGCTGGAGGACTCGGAGCTGCGCGACCGCGTCGTCCAGCAGTCGCGGAGCACGGGACGAATACTGTTGGGTGCGGCAGCGGCTTTCGGCAGTCGCACCGAAGGGGCACCGACGCTGACATCGTTGGCCTCTGGAACTTCGAGTCCGGTGACGCTGTGCACGGATGGGCTGCGCCCCATCTTCCCTCGCAAGGAAGAGCGTGAGCTGCCCATTTCTTGAGAGCGCGTTATCATCCGCCACACCTGGCAAGGAATATGGGACGCGACGGCTCCCGCCGCCTTTCTGGTCCTTACTCAGTGTTCATGCCGTCGTGTTGCCCTTATCCCTTTCATTCCCTCTTCCGTTCGCCGGTGCGCCGGGTGACGGGCGCGTGCTTCGGTGTGGCCGAGCATGCCGACACGGTCTTGCTTTTGCTTTTCCGGTTGCCCTAAGCCCTTCTTTATCCTCCGCATCTCGAGCACGCTGCGATCCTCGGGTGCCTCCTCGCCCCCCCCCCCTCCTCCTCCTCTCTGCCTCCAACTCTCCAGCTCTCTCGCACACTGGCCTACCGCACTGTCCCTCTCTTCCCTGCACACCTCTCCTCCCTGAGAGTGGGATGAGGCTGGCGCTGGCTGCGCAGGCGCCTTCCCACTGCTCTGTGGCGCACGATGGGAAGTGTTCGTGGTACACTTAGAATACAAAGCGAAACCAAAGTGAACACCAGCGACGCGGTAGAAAGAGCGAGAGAAGGCGTTGTAGTCGCCTTCGTAGCCAGTGGCGCGTCGATCGTCGCCCTCGGTGTGGCTTCTCGTGTGTACGTGTGTTGTGTGGTGTGCCCCGCCCCTCTTCTCCTTTTCTTCATTACTCACTCGCGCATGCACTCCATGTTGCTTTCCCTTACTTTCCCCTCACCTCCCCTCCTTCCTCTTCCCTGCCTCCGTTGCTGATGTACGATGCATCCGCTTTCACTCGCGCTTCCCTCTCAAGCCCACACCCGCCATTCTAACGGAAGTACACTTGTGTCACTGCGCTCACGTGCCAGAAGGGTCGCCGCGCGTCTTTGCTTCGGAGCACTAACACGAAAAAGGAGAAAAGCAGCGTTGGTGCTCTTGCCTGCTCTTCACCTTTACTTTTCTCTGCAAGCGCAGCATCAAGCACCATGACTTCCTTCAAGGACTGCCTTCGCGAGGTACGCGAGGCCGCCACGGAGCATCTCGAGGGGTACCGCGGCGGCGACACAGAGAAAGCACTGCAGCACATTCCACGCGAGGAGGCTCTGACGACGATCTCGCTTGTAGCGATTCGGCTCCTGGAGCAGGAGCTGCCGAAGCGCGGTGCCGGCAACGACGCCAGTCAGCACGAGCTGCACGCACAACTGAGGGCATGCCGCAAGGCCCTCAAGTCTCACAGCGCACGCTCCGCCGCCGGAGACGAAGGCACCTCGGACAAGAAGCGTCGCCGGACCGAGGAGTCTACTGAAGCGCCAACCTCCTCCTCGTACCGCGGCAGCGCTACAGCAGACCGATCGGGGACTTCCAATTCGATCGAGCTGGGGCAATACGCGTCTTCCGATGCCTTCGACCAGAACGAGCAGAAGCGAATGAAGTTTGCGCGCCTCATGGGCGGGGCAAAGGTGGCTGCTCAGGGGACGGGCGGCGCTGGCGGACACTCGCGCCACAATACTTTTGCCGCGAGCAACGCCGAGTTGAAGCGCATGAACGCGAACCTAGAGTCGCAGTTCGAGTCTGCTATGAGTCACAAGGGCAAGAAGGGGCTCGGGGCGTGAAGCGCGACAGCAACGCCGCGCAGGCGGAACACGCCAGATGGGGAGACAGTGACCAGCAAGTCGGTGTGCCCCTCTCTCACCCCTTCTCTCTCGTTCTGTTGCTCTCCCTCGGCCTCACGCTCACTTTTAGGCGTGGTTGTGTGCGCGTGTGTCACCTGTAAAATGTATCGTAACATCGATGCGCTAATCGCCGAAAGAGACGCAGCAAACGGGAAGGGAGGAGGAGGACAGAGAGAGAGGGACACCAGTCGGGCGTTTGCGTGTAGGCAGATGCCAACAGCTGCGCCGTTGACAGCAGCACATGTGTGAGCGTGTGTGTGTGTGTGTGTGTGGCGCCACAACACAATGCAAGATGGCAGAAAATAACCAGGGCGCTCGGAAAAGGAATGGAGAAGGGAAGGCAGCGTTGTGATTCTGCTGCCTGGTGCGAATGCCGTCGTGCCCCCCTCATCTTTCTCGTTTTCTTTCCGAGTCCGCAGCCCTCGACCTCCTCTCTCGCGCCACCAAAGCAGCACGGGATGCGTGCTTCACCTTTGGGTTAGAGTGGGCAGTGGGTGGAGACCTGCTCCTCGCACTTCGATGCGCCTTTCTTTCATTTTGTGTCTGCCAGCGGGTGTGAGGTGGTGAGACTGACTCCGGCCTCGCACGGCATGCAGCGATGACAGTAGCAGCATCTATATCCTCCCTGCATCGTTATCCCTCTCCTACGTTTGCCCTCTCTTCTCTGCTGAAGAGGAACCTGCGGCTGAGATACGCTTCACGCACGCCATACACGCACTCGCGTACACAGCTCCTTCGTTTCTTATTTTGTTCTCTCTAACTCCATTTTCTTGTGCCCCTCGAAACGTGCCCTGGGGTGAGCCCGAGAGCCAGTCACCCCCCTCCTTCTGTGATCGCTTCTCTTTCTGTGGTTGCTGTTCGCGTACAGCCGCTCCACCCCACCTCACCCCCTTCCCTCTCGACAGTTTCCGTAGTGGGTGACACGTTGGCAAGGCCGTTGCGTGTCCCTCTTCTCCTCTCTCCGCCTCCGTCTCCTTTTCATTGGAGGCGTGCGTTTCTCTGTTTTATCTTGCCACACGAGCGTTTGTTGTGTTCGGGTGCTGCTCCCTCGATCTTTCCGTCGTGTCATTGTGCCAGCCCTCGCACCTCTCTCACCGACGTTCCCCGCACCGTCCAATAGCGGGTTTGTGCACTCCAGGCCTCTTGCATCTTCAAGTCAGAGGTGGCCGTGAT
Organism: Leishmania major strain Friedlin; assembly: GCF_000002725.2. NCBI lineage: Eukaryota > Euglenozoa > Kinetoplastea > Trypanosomatida > Trypanosomatidae > Leishmania > Leishmania major. Next base: position 1,357,772 of record NC_007287.2, on the reverse strand, counting down.
CGAGAACGCGGAAAGGCAGTAAGCTCAGTAGGAATCAGTCTCGGCGACGTCCTTCGGGTGAGAAGGGAGAACGCCATATAGAGCTGAGGAGCTGCGAGGAAGAGTTCACAGATAAAGCAAACGAAGGAGAGGCCCGCCTCTCCCTGCACTATACACGATCTCTCTCTCCGCTGATCCTGCATGTGACACCGCGAGAGAGCGAGCGAGCCAGAAGCAAACACACGCACACAGACACACACACACACACCTCGCGCGCGTGTCTGGGCGAGGGTTCGCAGGTGCAAAACAGCAGACAAATAATTTAAACAGCAGCAAATATGATGCGCCGATTGGTGCCTGTGCGTGGCGTGGTAAGCTGCGGGTCTGCAGTGGCTCCCACGAGTGCGTTCCCGTGTGCCTCTCATGCGGCTCTCATCATGGGACGCCGCCGCGCCGCAGAGGCCGTGCCGGAGCGGCAGCTGCTCTTCGACAACGACAGCTTCCTGAGCGGCAGCTCAGCCATGTACATGGACGGGCTTTACCAGCAGTGGAAGAAGGATCCGGCTTCGGTCGACGCGTCGTGGGCGGAGCTCTTCTCTCGCAGCGACCTCGGCAACTACAACCACGCGCTGCTCGACACACCGATTTGCGTGCTGCCGGCGAAGAGCAGCGACGAGGCGGTAGTGAAGCAGTCACTGGCTGATTGTGGTCGCCTCATTCGGATGATCCATACCTTCGAGGACCGTGGTCATCTGATGGCGCAGACGGATCCGCTGAACTACGTGGACACTGACGTCACCGAGCGCACGCCGTCGCGTCGGTACAAGGAGATGGTGCGGCTCGACCTCGCGTACTTTGGCTTTAGCGATAAGGACCTTGACCGCGTGGTGCGTGTCGGCTTTCAGAATCAGATGGGCGGCATCTATGACACCTCCTCACCCCAGTTGACGATACGTCAGCTGCACGAGCTGCTGACGGAGCGCTACTGCGGTCGGATCGGCTTTGAGCTGGTGCACCTCACCGACGGCGACGCCAAGCGCTTCGTTCGCAGCCAAATCGAGCTCAAAGACGGCTGCAGCGCACTGCACCGCCCGATGAGCAGAGAGGAGAGGCTCCGGATCTGGGACACGGTTGCCTCAGCCGTGTTCTTCGAGGACTTCTTCAAGCGCAAATATTCGACTCAGAAGCGCTTCGGCTGTGACGGGGCGGAGAGCATGGTGGCCGGCCTCCGCGCCTTGCTGGAGAAGTCGTCTGAGCTTGGCGTACAGGCGATTAACCTTGGTATGGCCCATCGCGGTCGCCTGAACGTGCTGTGCCATGTTATCGGCAAGCCCTTCGAGGTCATCCTGAAGGAGTTCGTGGGTGTAACGGGGCAGGAGCTGCACCCGTTCCAAATCCAGTCCGATGTGAAGTACCACCTCGGCTACCGTGGGCAGCTGAAGCTGAATTCGGGCAAGGTGATGGAGACGGAGATGCTGTTCAACCCGTCTCACCTCGAGGCTGTCAACCCTTTCGTGCAGGGCTACACGCGGGCGATGCAGGTGTCCTTGGGTGAGAAGGGCCGCGAGAAGGTGCTGCCGATCGAAATCCACGGCGATGCGGCCTTTGCCGGCCAAGGCGTTGCCTTTGAGACAATGTGCATTAGCGAAGTTGGCGAACAGGACACGGGCGGCACCGTGCATGTGGTGTGCAACAACCAGATCGGCTTCACCACGGACCCAAAGTCGAGCCGCAGCAGCGCGTACTGCAGCGACCTCGGCCGCGTCTACAACTGCCCGATTCTCCACGTCAACGGCGACTACCCCGAAGAGGTGATCCGTGTGTTCGAGTTTGCGGCCGAGTACCGGGCACGATTCCACAAGTCCGTCGTCATTGACCTCGTGTGCTACCGCCGCTTCGGCCACAATGAGAACGACGACCCGAGCATCACCCAACCACTCATGTACGAGCGCGTGCGTGCCATGCCGGATGTGTTCCGGCGGTACACGGACGCCCTCATCACCCAGGGCATCTTGACGCCGCAGCAGTCGACGCAGAAGGCGATTGACGAGAAGGCGCGCTACGGCAGCTACCAGGAGGCCGCCGCGCAGGTGAACTACGCCGAGTATCTGAAGAAGAGCATCCCCGACAAGTGGAAGTGCATGAAATACTCCGACGAGCTCGGCAATGTGACGCAGCACCCGACCGCCATCACGCAGGAGACCGTTGACAAGGTCTTGAAGGCTCTCAAGACGTACCCGGAGGGCTTCCAGTTGCACCCAAAGCTGAAGGCGGTGCTGGACCGCCGGAACGAGACTATCGAGACTGGCGAGGGCATCGAGTGGGGCACAGCGGAGGCGCTGGCGTTTGGGTCGCTGCTGCTGGAGGGACATCAGGTGCGTGTCACCGGCGAGGATGTCGAGCGCGGCACGTTTGCGCAGCGCCACGCCGTTATCCACGACCAGAGTCAGGAGCGCACCTATGTCCCGCTGGCGCACATCAGCGACACGCAGGGGAGGATGATCATCAACAACAGCCCGCTTAGCGAGTACGGCATGCTCGGCTACGCCGCCGGCTACTCACTCTACGACCCCACCTCGCTGGTCATCTGGGAGGCTCAGTACGGCGACTTCGCCAACGGCGCCACCATCGTGTTCGACCAGTTTCTGAGCGCTGGCGAGTCCAAGTGGAACCAGCAGCAGTCGTGCATCGTGACGCTGCCGCACGGGTACGATGGAAAGGGCGCCGAGCACAGCAGCGGACGCCTCGAGCGTTTCCTGCAGATGAGCAGCGAGGATGTGACGACGCCGGCCTACAGCAAGGAGGAGCGGGCCCACCGCATCAACTGGGAGATCACGTACCCGAGCACGCCGGCCCAGTACTTCCACCTGCTGCGCCGCCACCAGAAGCGCAACTTCCGCAAGGCGCTGGTCATCTTCTTCTCCAAGAAGTACCTGCGCGCGCCGAACGTGTCGACGCTGGAGGAGCTTACGAGCGGCGAGTTTCAGCCGGTCATCCCAGACCTATCCGTTCCGGCCAGCCAGGCGCGCCGCCTCGTGATGTGCACTGGCCAAATCTACCACTACCTCAACAAGTATCGGGAGACGAAGGGCGTGAAGGATGTGGCGCTCGTGCGTGTGGAGGAGCTCTCGCCGTTCCCGGTGGCGGAGGTGCAGCAGCTGCTTGCCGAGTATGAAAAGGCGGAGCTCATGTGGGCGCAGGAGGAGCCGAAAAACATGGGATCCTGGGCCCACGTCGAGCCGCGCATTGAGGATTACACGAAGGGCGAGCGGGAGCTGCGCTACGCCGGCCGCAGCATTACAGCGGCCCCGTCGACCGGGTACAAGAGCAAGCACGAGAAAGAGCAGGAGATCATCTGCGAGATGGTCTTCCACTGAGGTTCGGGTTTACCTCCTCACCTCCTACAAGCAAGGCGGGGATGCAGAAGTGTCGCTGTGCCGGACACACAAAGTGTGCTGTTCTCTTGCGAGCCTGCCTTTCTCTTCTCCTCCTTTGCAAACGTTTCTTCTCGCGCATCCCAAGCGCTTCTGGCGACTTTGCCTTGTAAAGGTTATCGGTATGCCCTCAAGCGGTCGTGAGAGAATGCTGCCGGTGGCGAAGGAAAAGGTTTGGCGGAGCCGGAGTGCGTGCATGTCGATGCGCGCTCCTCCTCCACTTATGCTGACATCGCAGCGCCTCGCAGACACGTACATGTAGGAGCTGGCTACCTGGTCACAGATGTTTTGTCAAGCAGAATTGGTAAGCGGGCTCGTGTCTCTCCAGTTGGTTATTTTCTCTCTTGATGTGTGCTGATGTGCGTCTGCCGTATGTTGTCTTGAAGCTATTCGTAGCAGCGGCCGCCCCCCCCCACACACACACACCACCACCACCACCTCGCCCCAGCACACACGCACGCACACATGCACGCGTTCGTTAACGGTGGAGAGATGAGAGGGGTTTCCCTCCCCTTCTCTCCCAAAGTTGCGAGGCCCGGGTTCTCTTGGTGGGCAAGGAAGCGTATGAATGGTCTGTAATGCACATGTTTGTTTTGCTGTTGGAGTGCACCGGTGTATGCGGTGCTTGATGTGGTGGTGCCGTGGCCTTAAAGCAAAAATGCAGCTGTCATTGTGGTTTGCGTCGGTGTACTTGCTTTGGTCTTGTGCGCGACTCGTGACAGCGATGCATTGGTACCCATATCTATACCTATATATATATATATATATAGATGTGTGTGTAATGTAAAACCAACAAAAAGACGTTTGATGTATGTGTTTCTTCCTCCTGTGCTATGCTTTGTTTTTTGGTTTATTTTTCGCTGTGTTGTGTCTCCCTCTCTTTATGCTTATGTCTTGTCGATGATACGCCGCGCCCGTCTTTCTTCGTCGCTTGCTCTACTCCTGTAAACTACTTAGGTATAGCGCTCCATCCTGCCCTCCTCCGCCCCTCCCCTACACCCGTCTGAAGCTGAGAGGGAGCGATCACTGCTCCAGCACTGGTTCTGGTCTGCGTTCTCTTGTGTCGCCGGCTATTTTGTTCCCTTGTGTCGACGGATCTCCCTCTCCTCCTTTTGTTGTAGCTGCTTTGATTCCCTTCAGCCACGGCAGCATGCACACACACACACACACACACACACATGCACACATACCCACTTCATAAGTTACCTTACTCGCTTTCGTCTCTCTTGTTGTATCTACACGCGCGCACACACACACGATATCGCTGTTTTGGTATGCTCTAACAACTTCACAGTGGCCCAAGTTTCACACCGACAAGCCGACAGACGATCACAGATACAAAACAATCCGTGATCAGGCTGCCTCCACATCTGCACCTCAGTCCTCCACGCCACTGTTTCTCTCTTTACCTCTTTCTCAGAGCTGCCTGGAGACGAACACCCGTATTTCTCTTCTTTACAGCGGCGGCGATCCGAGGAAGAGCTTAGGGTATATAGATAGCCAGTGTGAAGGGCCACGCCGTGCCACCGTAAGAGTAAGACGTGGAGACTTAAAGAGGCGGACTTTTTGGTGTTAGTGAGAGTGACTTCTAACCTGTCAGGTGCTGTCTGCTATGTTCGCGCGGCACCTTTGTAGTTGGCACAGCTGAAAAGCACATAGACATCAACCTCCGGTTACGGTGGGTCTCTGTCATGACCTTTATTGGCCCTGGATGCGCGCTACCGGATCCGCGGGGGGGGTGTGTGGGGGGGGGGGAAGGGGGGCAACTCTAGACGCGTACGACTCACGCTTTCTACTAGATCTGCTTCCCCTCCAGCCGAGAACAAAGGTCCCCGTGTTCTCTTGGAGCACCGCGTCCCCCCTCCCTCCTCCCCCCTCCCTGCTCACCGGTCTGCCATTTGACCCCGGCTGCATCGCTCTCTCTGTCTCTCTGTCTTGGTGTGTGTAGAGCTGCATGGAAAAACAAAAATAAGCGAACAACAACAAAACACGAAGAAGCACCGCGTCACACAGTTACCGCCATCACAAGCAAGCGCTTACGCATACAACAAGGCCAAAGACGAACTATAGCCAGTGCGCCTTCCTCGCGACGTCGACCTCGCTCGATCTGACCATATACACAGCCCCTGCTCTGTGCTTGTGTGCCGTTGAGCTGCCGAAAGAAGCGCGCTGAATTCGCCTCATTGTATATTGTGTGAGCTTCACGCCGTGTTATGCTGTGGCACACGGTCGGTATTACACCCATCCGACTCGTCGTATAGCTCGAGCGCAGAAGAGCCATCCACAATCCATACGAAAACCTAAGGACACACAGGAGTCATGTTGCGCTTGTGTGCTCGACACTTAGGCGACGCCAAGTCGGCGTCGCACGTGTACGAGCTGCGCACCTACGTGGTGGCGCCCGAGAAGTACGACTCTTTCCACCAGCTCTCCATGAAATACATGCCGCAGCGTCCGTGTATTGGCATCTGCCAAGGTTGCTGGACTGTTCAGCTTGGCGGCGTCAACCAGTACATTCAGATCTGGCGATACGAGAACCTGAAGCACCGTTACGACTGCCGCAAGCAGGTGGAGCAAGATCAGGAGTGGCTTCGCACGTATGTAAAGCCGGCCGATGACATGATGATCTCCAAGTCCAACACGCTGCTGCGCCTGGTATACCGCGAGGGCAATGCTAGCACGCAGAGCTACAAGTACCTCATGCAAGTCTCACCGCACAAGGAGGTGGAACTGTCGGGGCCAAGTGCCACTCTCGCGGCTACCTTCCAAGTTATCGTTGGCGAGGAGGAGGGCAAGTACATCCACCTCGTGAAGGGGCACAAGCTAGACGACGTCATCCCCGTGACGCCGACGCTGGGGTGCTCCTCCAAGATCATGGGCCCGGTGCGGTGGTCATCTACGATGAACTGCCTCTGGCGTTGAAGTCTCCCGACGTTTCTTTCCCCCTTTTCCTCTTCGTCTTCCCGTTGTGAGCTCTTGATGGTGACTTCTTCGGCGACTTTGTCTGGATCGTATCTGCACTTCCCTCGTGCCGCGAGCGCGGAGGAGTCGCGCGCTCTCTCTAGTTCGCTGCGTGTGTATGTGCGCGCTTGTGCGCATACGGTTGTCTTTTCTGTTATTATATGTTCATGTTTTGTTTGTCCTCCACTACTCACGTCTATTCTCCTTTCCTTCTCTTCCCCTCGCCACATCGTATCACCTGCGCATGTCTCCTCTCTCTACCCCTGTCTTTTCACCTCCGCTCCTCCTTCCCTCCTTCCCTCCTTCCCCTTCTTGCTGTTGTTGCTGTTCTTCGCCTCAGTCGCTGAATGTGGAGATGTGGCAATCTCCCCCTACCCCACCCCTACCGCCTGTCCTGGAGAGAGAGGAGGAGGGAGGTAGGGGAGAGAGAAAGCGAGAGTGATATACACGTGTAGGAAGATGCACAATATGGGTCTGCCGAGGTGTGCAGCACTTCCACGCTCACAACGTCGTGTTGAATGACCAGGGGCGAGAGAGCGGAGTGACTCCCTTGGCTTTCTTTGTTTGGTGGGCCAGGCCCTCTCTCCTGTGCCGCTCGTCTTGCAACGCCTCCAACGCATGGTAGACGTTAGGTATGTGGCGTCTCTTCGCGCCAGAACAAACAACAAACAACAAAAAAACACAGTGATACTGATGATACGCCTCCCCCCTCCTTCCGTTTTCGATTCATCACAATGCGCCGCTGCGCTGTTTCTGATGTGCGCGGCAGCTCATCGTCCCTTACGCTCCCTCTGTTTCTCCCTTTTGTGTTGTCGATAGAAGGGCACACTTGCTTCCGCCGTGTCCATGCACGCGCGCCACTGAACCCGTCATGTGTCGTCTTCTCCCCCACTGGCACTGTCTACTGCTACGAACCTTTGGTCTTGAAGCACTGAATCTGTGGTCGCAGCTGAAGTGGGACACTCATGCGAACTTCTCCCCTCTGGCGACTTCGAATGACTAGCCGCCCGCTCTCATTGGAGCGCGTCTTTGTCATCAATCTTGACCGCCGCCCTGATCGGTGGGCAGCAATTCAAGCAGTATGTGCTCGTGCCGGTCTCCCAGCAGAGCGAACGGAGCGCGTTCCCGCCGTTGAGGGCTCCCGTCTCGATGTGAATGCTGTGCATCACTGCGGGTTCGTCTCTGCGCTGGGTCTGCGGCGACTTAAGGAGCCTCCGGAACACCACATATGGGGCATGGACCTGAACAAGGCGGCGCTCGGGTGTGCGCTGAGTCACATACACCTCTGGGCACGCATCGCGGCTCTGGGTAAGGTGAGCAACATTTCCGCTGAGGCGCCTGCGGCAACGCTGCCCAAGCAATGCTTTCTTGTGCTGGAGGATGACTCGACATTCGCGGATAGCGACGACAACGGAAGCGACTCACCCGCCGCATCACCTTCGCTTCCGTTTCTCGACCAGCTTCAGCGCCGAATGAATAGCGTGCCGCCGGACTGGGAGCTTGTCTACGTGAGTGGCCTCGACACAGCAAAGCAGTGCCTACACATGCAGGTAGCCAAGGGTGTGGCACGCGTCCCGCAGTACCATCGCACGACGAACGCATACCTGGTCACTCCGCAAGGCGCACGCCGGCTGCTCGCCACTTGTGTTCCCCTCACATTCCAGCTCGACACTGCGATGACAATGAACGTGGGCTACCCTCCGGGTGTAGTCGGTGTCGCGGGTGCACAGACGCTGCCGCACGTGCTCGATCCGGTCTGCTACACTCTCCAACCGCCGCTCATGCAGCAGGCCGCACAGCTCGACACCGACATCCAGCACTGAATGTGAGGTTGCCGCTCGTCGGCGACAGCCCCCTCCCCCCCCCCTCACCCGCCTCTCTCGTTCATTACACCCTCGCTCGTTAAAGCAGGAAAACGCAAACCAGCAGAAGATTTTGCATCACCATCACAAGCGTGTACGGCAGGCCGCACAAGGCTCGCCGGCGAAGTGCCCGTGCGCGCCTGTTGGTGTTTCTATTTTTCTGAGATTCTGCAGCTGGCGCTTTCTGTGCCTTTGTGGGTATGTGGGCCGATATATCTGTTTCTCCCGTCCTCCCCGCCCCCCCCCCTCCTCCTCCATCAACCTTTCGCGGTTGCGTCACTCCCCACCCCCATCCTCTGTCGCGCACAGGGAGGTGAACGCGGCAGGTGCTTTTTGTCATAAACAGTGTCAGCTGGAGCTCCATCGACCTCGCCCTACTCTGCTCAAGGCGCACGTACAGGAATGCTCATCAACAATCTCTTTGATGGGACCTTGCGACTTGCGACATGTCTGTGCGTGCCCCGACAAGTTACAGATCAACAGGAGAAGAGTATCTAAAGGCCATATAAAGCGACTACAGCAGGGCAACAGCAGAGGCGGGGCGCTCCGGTGTATTGTGCACATCAGTCACTGCGGACCCCTTGCTGCACGCCACGCCACCACCCTTTGAGGTTGGCCCTCTATCCCTCAATCCTGCGAATCCGACCCATTCCTACATGCCACTCCCCTTGCCTCCCTCGTTTCCTGCTGCGACGCATTGCCCTCTCACGTGGCATCGTTTCTCTTTGTTTCTATCGTGCTTTCTTCTTCGAGCAGCGCTGTTCCTCCCTTTCTGACACATACGCACACACACATGCACACACAAGGGAACAAACCGTTTTTCGTTTGCTCTCTCATATCTCCCTATCGGCTGCCATCGATTCCTTCTCGAGGTCCGTCTTTCGCGGCCTTTGCGTCCTCGTTTCGGCTATATCGCACGCACACACAGGGTGCGCATGCTGACCTTCTTCCACGGCCCCTCCTCCCCCCCCCACTCCCCGCTCCATTCCAAGTAGATCATACCACCGTCACCACTAGCAGCAACGGCAAGAACAACGAAAAAACGAACGATAATGCCCGTATTCGGTAACATGTTCCACAGGACGACGCCGGAGGAGGAGGTGCGCAAGTGGACGCGCAGTCTGCGCTCGGAGCAGCGCAAGATCGAGCTTCAAATCACCAAGATCCGCCGCGAGGAGGCCAAGGTAAAACTGTCGATGAAGCAGGCAGCAAAACAGAATGACCAGGTGGTGATGCGGATGCTGGCGAAGGAGATGATTCGCTCTCGCAAGGCGGTGAACCGAATGTACGCCTCGAAGGCGCAGATGAACTCCGTGTCCATGCAGTTGCAGAACCAGGCGAGTCAGATGAAGATGTCCGGCTCGCTCAAGAAGAGCGGTGAAATAATGAAAGAGATGAACAGTCTCGTCAAGGTGAAGGAGGTTCAGCAGTCCATGATGGCAATGAGCAAAGAAATGGTCAAAGCAGGGCTGATCGACGAGATTATGAACGACACGATCGATGAAGCACTGGACGACGACATCAGCGATACAGAGCTCGAGGACGAGGTGAACAAGGTGGTGATGGACGTGGTTCAGGGTCAGATGGACGGCGCACGCGTCGGTGCCTCTCGTATCCCGGCACAGCAGCAGCAGCAGCAGGAGACTGCGGAGGAAGAAGAAGATGAGCTCATGGAGAAGCTCAATGCGCTGCGCAACTCGTAAGCGGGTAAGAGGAACGGTTGCGCGTAAAGTGACAGTGGAAATGTGGGTGTGGGGGACAAATGGGGAAGGAAGGGCGGAGCGAACGCGGAAGAGATGTGCCTGCACTGCGCACAACGGATCTGTCGAGCGCGGGTACGTCTGAATAATCAGCGCGCCGCTGGCTCGACTCTGTGCGGATGCGCTTCAACGCATGCTTCGGCTTGATTTGCTTCTCTCTAGATGGCGTGCTCATCCGGCTCTCAAGCTCAGCGGTGAGGGAGAGGGGCTTGCAACGTTACGCCACGCCACGGCGCAGTGCCCTTGTATTTCCGTCTGGCAGGCACTCGCATCTCTTCGCCCGTTACTTTCCCTGATACGTGGCTCTCGTGTATTGTCCCACACCGCACCCTTATCTGTTTTTCCCTCATCGCTTCCATTTGTTTTTTGTTTTCCTCTTCGCTGCATGTCCTCCTCCCTCCCCCACCTCTTCTACATAGTCCTGTCGGTATGGTGCGCTCAAGTTTTTTGTTGTTTTCATGGCTCCAGCGCGTCAGTCCAGCACGAGCAAGTCAGCAAGGAGTGCATTTGCGGGCGAAGCAGAAACGTGCGTGCACCCTTACCCCTTCCCCCCCCTTCACCACCACCACCACCACCACTACCGACCCAGCCCACCCATTCTCACGCGTGTCGCTGTGGCTCTTTGGCCTCAACCCCTACCTTTGTTGCTCTTTTCCTGTTTCGTCTTTTTTTTTGCGGGCTTCTCGTTTTTGTCTTGCGCGTCTTCAGCTTCCGCTCGTCCCCCCCCCCACGACGACGACGACCACCACCACCACCTCCCTCGTCGCCTTTCCTAGCCCTCCCCTATTTCCATTGCTCATCTCAGCCGATGGCTACAGCTGTCTGCCGCTGCGGGTGCACGTCACTGCTGTTTTCTTCTCTCGCTCGCTCGCTCTCGACGTGCATCTTCTCGTGCCCATCACCGCATGCCAATGCGGAAAGAAAAGAGGAGGCGCTGCTGTGTGTTGTTGGATTTGTGTCTGTGTGCGTGCTCTATGGATCGACTCACCCCTGCTCGCTCTCCTCGTGGTGGCGCTGAAGCGCAGAATGCCTGTACGTGTCCATGTCCGTGTGTGGCCTCTTGCTGTTGCTGTTTCCATTTTTGATTCGCTTTTGTTCCTCCTTTTGCTTTTGCTGCGCGAGTCTCGTCATTCCTTCCTGATGATGCAGTGCCACCGCACGGTGGTATCACGGGGACCAGTGCCCCACACTCCGTGGAGGACGCCAAGCGCCTGCAGCCTGCCCTTGGGCACGGTTGCAGACACTTGGCTTCCGCGGACAGGGATCGGCTGGTGCTGTGCCGAAGAGACTTGCTGCCGTGATGTTTTCACCAGCTCACTGCGAAGCATGTCAAGGATTCAGTAAGTGTTGAGGAAGCGATCGAGACCGATCAGCACAACGGTGTAAGCGCGCGAAATGTGCGGCACCTAGCACATCCGGATCGGGTGGGTTGATGCGGCACGGATACCAGAAGCCTGAAAGAAACACCCTCGGATGACACCATCGAGTCCACCAGACTCCCATGTGGAGAGTCTCCACATCTTGCTATGGAATGTCTCGGCTTGAAGCGACTCAAGGACCAACATGGCATACAGGCAGAGCGTGCAGGGTCTCTGAGAGCCCAGGCCTGAAGCTGGGCAGCTTCCTCCTCCAGCTCATCGGGCACATGTGTAGCCCACACCCTACTACCTGCACGGCAGACGCCACCACTTCCACCCCCTCGAGCAGGCCCCTGGATGCGGCCCGCTTTAGATCAAGCCTTGCAGCCCACTGTAGTCTACCTCGCGCCGACCGCGCAGCACGTAGGCGAAGGGACGAGAAGGGACAAGAAGAGCCCACCAGACGCGTGGCGGGATTCAGCAACGGGGCGGTTCGTCCTAGACGAGCAGCATGTAGCCGTAGCGCAAGAGAGGTAGATGAGGGGTGGTTGTGCATGCGTGTATACGTGTTGACGTGTTCGGTGTAGAAGGGGCACGTTAAAACCAAAAAAAAAATGAAAACAATCCTTTCGCAGCGTCGCCTTATCCCTCACGCCTGGCCTGAGAGAGCAAGCGACGTATCACGGCATCGTTTTCCGTTGCGTGCGGACGCTGCCAAGAAGAAAAACGCACAGGGGAACCAAGAGCACAGGACTTTGGGTGCTCTGTGGAGCAACACCGACTGCGATTCGATTCCGCAGATCACTGTGTGGTGTACGCGGATGCGACGATACGTCGGCCAGGAGGAGGCAAGCGGTGAACGCTTGAACATCCGCCGCAACACCCTTCCGTTCGTCCCTCAATCTCTGATGGTCTCGCAAAGAGGAGTCATCGAAGAATCCTCCGAGGAAATCATGCACAGGAAATATTTCAATCGGCAGGCGCCTTTGCAGGACACTACGGTGCCCTCACCCCTCTGCCCAAGATGCCCTCCAAGGATGGAAAAGGACAACCTGCTCTGCACTCTATTTGCGCTCGCATCTTTGCTTTTCTGGTTCTCACGCGTCATCTCATGCATCCCTCACGACCGCCAACTCACACGATCCTATCTCCCGCCTCACTGCAAACCCATTCATCAGAGCTCCTTGCCTTCCGCACTCTATTGTTGACGCTATCGCTGCCCTGTGTACGTCTACGTGCATGCATCACTATAGTCGAGAAGAGCGAGTTGCTTAGTGCAAGTTTGGGTGGCTAGCGGCGCACGGCACCGCTGAAACAGACCTCTCACACCGTACATGTAAGCCCCACCCCCATCACCCCCATCCTCCCGCCTCTCCACGTGCCCCTACGCACGCACATAGTGGCAAACATTTCGCATGACGCGCACGTGTGGCAACAGAAACGGAAGACAGAATACCCCAAACGGCCAAGTGGACCTGCCGCCATGCCAGCCAAGGCGTCGGGAGGCGTGGTGGCCATCACATCGACCGACTGGGAAGCGCAGTATGAAAGAGACTTTACCGCGCAGAAGGGCAGCGGCCCCATCATCTTCTCGGAAGAGGAGCGTCGAAAGAATCGCGAACTTTGCTCACGGCTGCGCGACATTCTTCCGTTCGACGACGCGTATAAGGTGAGCGACTGCGACTTGATGTACCGCTTCCTCATTGGTAAGCACTGGAACGTTGCCTCGACTGAGAAGGGGATGCGCGAGTACGCGCGGCTGCGCAAGTCCGATGATCTCAACAACATCATTGGGGAGCAACTGCACCCCACCATTTGCTCGGTGCTCTCCCCCATGTACAAGGGCGAGCCGTACCCCATCTACGGCCTTGACAAGGAAGGACTCCCCGTTTTGTGGCTTTCGCCGGACGCCAACAAGCTCATGGCGGCTATGAAGGACTTCACCAGCGAGCAGCTGCTGCGTTTCCAGCTGCGATCGATGGAGGTGAGCCGCTACGTCTGCCTGCAGCGGAGGGTGGATCGCTGCACGTACGTGATTGATCTGGGCGGCATCACCATATCCAGCGTAAACAAGGCAACGCTGGCGCTTCTCAAAGGTGTCATGAACCTACTGCAGGTTGCCTACCCTGAGATCATGCGCCGTCTGCTGATCTTCAACGCGGGGTGGGCGGTGTCTGCCGCCTGGAAGGTGCTGCGGCCGCTAGTGGACGTGCGCGTGCAGGACAAGATCAAGTTCGAGAGCGGTCCGCCATCGCTGGCGGCGCTGGAGCAGTACATAGCAGCGGATCAGGTGCACCCCTCGTTCGGCGGCACAGGGTCTGCAAACGTGCTGGGCCCGATCATCGACGCTGAGGTGCGCCGCATCCGGCGCGGCGTCGAGGGTCGAGTTTCTCCAGATCCCGCCGCCGCCGCTGCATCGGTCATACACAGGCCTTCCTTGGAGTCGCGGCAGAGCACGAGCCTTCTTAGCCGAGATGCGCTTACGCTCTACAGTGTCGAGTCGACGACCCCGCTCAGCACTGCATGCCCGTCACCCAACTGCAACCCATCCCTCGCAGGCAGCGGACACGCTGAGGAGCGCGAACAAGTGGCTATCGGTGTGCCCAGTGCCGTGACAGCTTGGCTGGTGAAGACGAGCACAGCCAGCGGGCCACTGAACGTGCGCGACATGTCGCTCAGTGTCGCCTCCAGCTCCGGAGAGTACGCCTGCTGCAGAGAGCAGGCATCCCCGACTCCCGCCGCCGACGACACGACGAAGTGCTCCTACCGTGGTGTCGCTTCGCCGCCGTCGCGCGACACGTCGGCAGACGACACCGCGACCTCTTCACGCGAATCGGTGCCGATCCATGCCACGACGAGCATAGAACCCACGGCACAGCAGCAGGCTGAGCTACCAATCGTGACCATCTCGCTAACGTACGGGGCCGACGGCAGCATCAGTGGCTACTGTGGGCGGCAGTGGGTCGGATGCTTCCAACACGGCCTTCTGTACGCTCCCGCCACGGATGACGACGACTCTGCGTTTCCGCGGCGCTCTCCCTCCTTGCTGCCCTCGTCGCAGCCTTACGTCGCCGGTGGCTGTGCAGGACGGAGCGTGGGGGTGCCGGCAGGTGAGCTGTTGGCCGAGGCGGGCCACCCGCTGCACACCTTCCTCATCGTGTGTGACGCCCAGCGCCGCGCCCGCTACCTAGTGCGCGAGAGCCGCCTCCGAAAACGGCTGACCATCTACAACGTCTTCGGAGACGCTGAGGTACATACGGACAAAAACAACCGTCACTACGTCGAGGGCGAGCGTGCGAAGCTGGGCGTCGTGGTCCCGCACTCCAACGCCACCAGCTGCGGTGGGAAAGAGGATTGGATGCTGTACGGCAAAGATGTGACGAAGCGCTCATCGCGTAACCCGACGCTGCCCCTGCAGCAGTTCCTCTCGAAGACGAAGCGGGCGGTGCTGACGGCGAAGAAGAGCAGAAGCGGCGACTCACTGGACAAGTCGCAAAATAGCCGCTGGGCGGCGTCCATATTCGCCGCCTTGCGCTTCCGCGCCTACTCGCCTGCGAAAAGAAAGTCGAAGTCCATCAGCTTCAAGGCATCGGGCAGCGCCAACGTCCCGCCCCCAAGCCTTCCTGACCAGTCTGAAAAGCACTGTGACGCAGTGACGGACGACAGCACACAGCTGCTGGCCGAGTGCAAGGGCCAAACAGTCCGCTTCTACAAGCTGTTGACTAAGAACTCGTTGCCCGACTTGTTCGCCCTCGCCTTCGCCATCACGCAGTCATGGAGTAATGAGATGGACAGCTGCAAGGGCGAGGCGGCGGCGCCCAAAGAGACGCACTATTCTTCCGACGATGACGTAATGCCCTAGAGAAATTGATGGCTATCGTCAGCGTCTTTCCCTCTCTTCGTTCCGCTATGGCGGTAGCTATGTGGGCGCACCAGAGAGGGGCTTGGGGCGGTGCTAGAGAAAGCAGGATGAGCCTCGGCTGGCATCGACCATCCCTTCAGCACCTACGAGAAAGTAGTTTGCAGCCCATATATTCCTTGTTCTTCCTCCATTTTTTTTTGTTCGCCGCATCTCTTTGATTTCTTTTGCGAATTGAGGGGAGTGGAGATGCTTTCGTACTTCGAGCTGTTGACCACACCGCAATGGGCACCTTTCTCTCTCTCCCTCTCTCTCTCTCTCGCACGCACACACACACACACACGCAGCGTCGTCTAGGATGTAACTCAGCGCTGGAGAAGTGGGGGTGAAGCACGCCGCATTGGAACGCAAAAAAGCAAAATGAAATAAAAGGCCCCGCCACTCCCCCTCCCTCTCCTTCTCCCCTTCCGACACACGCATGCGCACATTTTCCCAACGGCTTTCCTACACAAAACATACGCGGGCAGTAGCAGCTCCATCTACGCGTGCAACGGCTCAGGCCCGCTCCTCGATGCACTTTTCCTTGTGTGTTCCCCGTCTTTTTCTTTCAGTTCCTCCTTCCTTGCTTCTATTTGCTTGCATGTAGATGTGTGTGCGATGGCACACGAGACGGCCCCCCCCCACCACCCTCCTTCTCCCCTAGCTTCCCCTCTCTCGACCGACGTAGACGAGCAGACACACGCACGAAACACAAAAAAAAATAAAGGAAGCGAACAAGTTACACTCTTGTATGTGTGCACGGTGCCGCGGGCATTGGCAACTGTGTGCGCCTGCGTAGATCCGTGCTGTGCTATCGGAGCTCGCTAGCAAATGACGAGTTTTCAAAAGAAACGAAAAAGGCATGTGCGTCTCGCATTGACGTCCCACTCCTCTCTCCCCCTATCGGCCCCCTGCCCTTCGCTTGTGTGCCGCCGTCTCTCCTCGCACACGGGGTCTCACAAGCACCTCATACTCTCACTTCGCGTCTATGGTGTGTTCTCCCCTCTGTACCACCTGCCTGCCTCTCGTCCCCGACGGCCCTCATCCTCGCATAGGTACACCTCTCCACACCTTTGCAGGGCACACACCGCACACCGCTGGCACACTCACCGGCGCTGCACGTGTTGATATTGTGTAGAAGGATCTCCTCCACCATAAAGCGCGCGCGCGTGTACGTGTGTGTGTGTGTGTGTGTGCCTGTGTACTGTTTACTCACTGTGCCTTTGCAGTGGTATCGCCAACGTGACGCCGCTGGAACCGCTGGACGTTGTGGGCTACGTCAGCATCGTATGAACAAAAAAAAATCAGACTAGGGATTACAGCGCGCGCCAATGCTTCGTGACGAGCTGCCGCCAGAGAAGGGTCAGCAGAGCTTCTCTTTATGGAGCCGAATCCTGCGCAGCATCGACGGCTGCAAGCTCGAAATCGTACTGGATGACCAAACGGAGGCGGACAAGATCAAGGTAGTGGACATCTACGACAAGGTAAGCGAGCGCTTCCCGCTCTACTCATGGAAGGAGCCTGTCAAGGGACGCGTGGTGGTGACGCCGACCGGCTCTTCCTACTCACATCAAGGTGTGGTAGTGGAGCTGATCGGCGTGGCAAGCACGTTTCGTGAAGTCGAATCGCGCGTTGTATTCCTCAGGCAGGAGCGCCAGTTCGAGCCAGACACGCTGAATCAGTCGACGCCGTTCGAGTTCACTTTCTCCGCACCGAAGGAGCATGAGTCGTACCACGGCATCTACGCCAGAGTCAGGTACTTTGTACAGGCGACGGTCAAGCAGCGCATCAAGAGTCCCAGCGTGAAGGAAGAGGTGTGGGTGCACCGCGTCGACACGGCGCTCAGCGAGTCGCAGACGGATGCCTCGGCGCACATGAACTACTTCCGCGAGACGTGCTTCGGTCCTGAGTCTATCGCGATGAACGTTGGCGTGGACAACGTTCTTCATATTGAATTCCGCTACGATAAGAAAATCTTCCACTTGGCGGAGCGGGTGCTGGGCAAGGTTGAGTACAAGGTAGCAGACATGGACATCGCGTACGGCGAGGTGGGGTTAGTGCGTAAAGAGTTCCTCGCGCCTGGCCAAACAGACGAGACGATGGAGTCGGAGACGCTGCAGAAGTTCGAGATCATGGATGGCACCCCTATTGTGGAAGAAGTGGTCCCCATCCGTCTCTATCTCAAGTCGGTGCCGCGCCTGACGCCGTCGTATATGGACGTTGAGAATCTCTTTAGTGTGCGCTACTTCCTCAACCTGGTGCTGGTGAATCAAGAGGGGAAGCGGTACTTCAAGCAGCAAGAAATCCAGCTGTACCGCCGCACGGGGCAGGAGCGGTCAGCCACCTCTTTCAACTCGGGCCTACCAGTGACGCCTGCTTCGGGCGACGTGGATGCGAAAGGCGGCTGGAGCGCGTGATGTGCTGCGCTCTTCGCTTCCGCACTCCCATGAGTGTTTGTGTCTCCCGTTTCGCTGCCCCCATGGTGCTTGTCCCCAACCCCACCCCCACCCCCTCCGCTCTCTCGTCATCTATACAGCTACCGCTCTATTTTCCCTTTTGTTTCATAGCCTACTTGTTTCTTCGCCTTCGCTGTTCGTTTTTTGTTTTTTTGGGGGGAGGGTGGCGTGTCGTTGCGGCCCGTTTCCCTCGTAGCTCTTGATCATTACTTTTTTTTGCTGGTTTTCTCACTCCTGTGTATCGCGTGACGTGGATGTCCCTCCGTATCAAAACCGCCCCTACGGCCTCCATCCACTTATCCCCTCTTTCTTGTGTGCTGTCTCTCCCTCACCAAATCGCGCTCTCACTCTACATCACGATGATATGTGCTCTACGGCGGCAGACGTGGTCGAATCGGATGAGGAACGGGCAACCCATGCTCATCCACACACGAGCACCGCGAAAGAAGATGGTACCTCGTGTACCGCACCTCCTCTGGTAGATATGCGCGCCTTGATGGTGAAACGCTATTAGCTATCCCGGCGGCACACGAGCGCACGGACTTGTGCATGCGTTCGCCGCGGCTTCTGCCTCCTCTGCCCTTCCCCTTCTGTCAACTCTCTCTTTCTCCATTACCTTGCACCTCCAACACCCGCCCACACCCACATGCACACATGTGCGCACGCGTGGCTTTACGACCATCACTTTCATTTTTTTTTTTCACCGACGCGGAAGCGGCAAAGCACAACAAATCAACCAGCTCATTATCGCGTCTAGGCATGTCTCGCGTTGCTTTCGCTGCTCTCCTCTCCCTCGCTGTGGCGCTTCTCAGCCGCCATGTGTACCGCCGAGTCAACCGACAGCGACTGCAGGCAGGTGCCGTCGCCCTCATCACCGGCGGCGGCTCCGGGCTGGGGATGGAGCTGGCCAAAATCTTCGCCGTCTCTCACTGCGAGATTGTGCTGGTGGGCCGCAACGAGGCGGCACTGAAGGCAGCGGCTCAGGTGTGCAGGGAGGCAGGAGCACCGCGGGTCGAGTACATCCAAGCAGACATCAGCAAGGCGGAGGGAACCGATCGCGTTCGCAGCGAGTACGCTCGCCTCTACAAGGGCACGGGGAGGAGTCTGGCCCCCCCTCTCAAGTACCTTGTACTCAACGCCGGTGCAGGCGCCATTGCCCCTTTCACGACGGAGCCCGCCTTTGAGCAAATATGCCACGCCATGATGGATATCAACTACTTTGCGAACGTGCGATTGCTGCAGGCCTTCCTTCCGCAGCTCACGCAGAATCACTCGTCGAGCTCTCCCAGTCGCATCGTTATCATGTCCTCTCTTGCTGGTGTGCTGCCGTCCATCTTGCGCAGTGCGTATACGGCGTCGAAGCACGCCATTCAGGGCTTTATGAACGCGCTGCGTGGTGAGACGGCGGTGCACATCACGCTCTGCTGTCCCGGCTATGTGGACACGGACTTCCACAGTCGCGTGTTGACAAACGACGGTAAGCTTCTGGGCGGCAATCAGCGCCGCGGCGTCTCACCTGCGGTGTGCGCGCGTCAGTGCATGGACGGCGTCTTGTGCGACGATGCCGAGATCATCATGACGACGGGCGGGAAGCTCGCCTATCGCCTCCGGCCCTTCCTGACGGGAATCATCGATGTGCTGGTGAAGCGCAAGAGCCTCAAGTCTCTGGAACATCACTGATGTGGGACGAGCGAACAGCTGCGCTCGGTCGCGAAACGTGTGGCGCGCCCGCTTCGTTGAGTCGACGTCGGCGCCTGCGTGTGCGTGTGGGTCTTGACTGTCAGCTGCGTATCACCGGGGAATCTTCGTATCTTAGCTTTCAGTATATATATTTTTCTCTTGCGCCATGCCCCCCCCCCACACACACACGCACTGTCAGCGGTGAACAGTAAAAGCGGTGGCGAGGAGAGAGATGCATTCGGAGAGAACGGGTGTGGCGGCAATGCTGCAGCACCCACTGGCTTTCGGTGTCTGGTGCTCTCGCTCTTCTCTCCTTCTTGGCCATGCATCACATTTTCGTTGGCTGCACGTATTTCGTGTCTGGTGCCTTCTGTGTGCGTGCGTGTGTGTCCTTTACCTCCTTGATCTCAGAAAGTTTTGCGGTGTCGAGAAGTAGCCTCATCATCCTTTGCAGGCGTCCGAGCAAAGAGCGACGGCACAAAAGAAAAAAGAAAAGAAGGAGTACGCAGGAACGGCGGCGCACACGCATGGTGTGGCTGCCAGATGAAGGAACTACTTGATGCACTCGCCGCCGCCATTTTCTTCTTTGGGTCGGAGCTGATAAAAATGGGCGCCATGGAAAGAGCACAAAACCAGCGAGTATGCCTGTGCTCTCGGTGCCCCTCCTGTCTCGCTCCTTTTACCCGCTCTGATCTTTTGTCTTCCCCTCAAACACATCTTTCTTCCCCGTGTTCCTCGCCTCACGCTATTCTCTGCAAAACCTTTCCTTACCCTTCGCACCACAGACACAGACACACACACGCACACACACACACACAAGCGTAGCCATGGCCAAGTCAAAGAACCACACGAACCACAACCAGTCGAGCAAGAACCACCGCAATGGGATCAAGGGCCCCGTGCCCCTGCATCTCCACAACTCCAAGCGTGGTAGCTGGCTCCCTGCGTTGGTGAACGCCCGCCGCGTGCGCAAGCACAACCAGAA
The DNA here is from genome assembly GCF_000002725.2 of Leishmania major strain Friedlin. NCBI lineage: Eukaryota > Euglenozoa > Kinetoplastea > Trypanosomatida > Trypanosomatidae > Leishmania > Leishmania major. The sequence goes on along the minus strand of NC_007287.2, from coordinate 1,337,399 downwards.
GGCCGCGCTGAAGAAGCGCCGCGAGCGCATCGCCGCGTTTGCCGCCAAGAACTAAGCGGGATCGGAGGAGTGTGTGCGAAAGAGAAGAAAAAGGGTGCGCAGCCACACGTGCACGCCATGCCGTGTCCCTTCGTCCCTTGCTAGCTCACATCTTTGTGGCGCAAGGCTGAAAAGGAGCGGGGCTGGTGAAGCCCATCAGCAGGCGACGCCACCAACCTGGATGGTGCGCTCAACTCTGTTAGCAATTCTATTCCTCTCGTCCTTCTCGTCTGGTCCTCTTGATGGCCCTTCAAACGCAAACGCAGTGTGTCTTGCGGAATGCAAGGACAAGAAAACGGCGGGAAAGGGCCAAGAGAGAGAGAGGGCTCCTCCCTCCCCCTCCCTTTTTTCTGCTTTCCGACCCCCTTTTTTTCTTGTTTGCTATCACCGTGTATGTGTGGCTGCGTACGTGCGTGTGTGTTTTGTGCCTGGTTCTTTTTTTCTTTTGTTTGTTGTTTTTGGTGGCGTGAGTGTGTGTGTGTGGGGGGGAGGGGCGAGTCGTCCCTCCCCGGGTCGTACTCTTCACGCCAGACACACGAAAAAGCGAAGGGATACATATATATATATATATATGTATATGTATATACATATACATCAGCCCCATAACACAATGCCGGTGTCAGCGATGCGCATGAGCACTCCCCGCTTCTCACAAAGTGAGCGCCGTCCTCGTGTACTACCCTGATGGTGCTGCGTTTGCGTAGGCGGCTAACAAGCATATAGCTAGCACCTGCATTGCTTGTGTCCTCGCCTCAATCTCCACCAGTCGCCCGCTGCTATCCGGGTAGGCGCGCATGAACGCATGTGCGTGCGCCTGTGTGGAACGTGCGCATCCATAATAGAGCACTCCTTCGATCCATCTGTTGCTCTCGTCCCTCTCTCCTTTCTGCTTCCACTTGCCCTCCACGCACACACCTCCCCGACCCCTCTTTCTCCTTGCCTCTCGGCTGACTTCTACGCCTGTATGGTGCGGTGTGTTACCCCCACTCACCCACCCACTCACCCCCTCCCATGGCACCAAACGCACACACACATCTCACCTGCATGTGCCACCTCCGCCAACACGACACTCTACAATGATACCCGTTTCTTGGACCCCCTGCCAACACACACACCACCGCCTCACTGACTTGTGTTTGCTCATTATGGCCACAGCTTCTACAGATTCAGCTCATTCAAGATGGCCAAGTCGAAGAACCACACGAACCACAACCAGTCGAGCAAGAACCACCGCAATGGGATCAAGGGCCCCGTGCCCCTGCATCTCCACAACTCCAAGCGTGGTAGCTGGCTCCCTGCGTTGGTGAACGCCCGCCGCGTGCGCAAGCACAACCAGAAGGCCGCGCTGAAGAAGCGCCGCGAGCGCATCGCCGCGTTTGCCGCCAAGAACTAAGCGGGATCGGAGGAGTGTGTGCGAAAGAGAGTCATGCTCGTCTTTTCGCCCCTTTCCCCCCTCCTCTTGTTCGGGTAGATGCCTCCGCGAGCCCTCCCGTGCGGGAGGGGCGAGAGCGGGTGTGCCGGTGCGCCATGCATGCCCACCACGCGCGAACAGAAAGTGGGCGGCGTGTGTTGGCGTGCGTGTGAGTGGCAGAGACCTTGTGCGCCCTCGCAGGGCAGTCCCTGAGTGCACTGAATCCGTGCGATGCTGTGATATTTGTTTTTGTTTTGATTTTCTAGTTCATATATAGGTGTGATTGTGTCTCGCCGGGCTCACTTGTATGACGTTGTCACCGCACAAAGAAGCACGAAAGCAGAGCGAAACCATCCCGTCTGTATCTCACCACAGCGCGCCGCACAGACGACACCGAGGTGTACGTGAGAGAGGCATGCGCGTGGCTTACGGCATACGCTTAGCGGAAACAAGGTGCGCAGCGTGCTCACCCAGCCTTACTGGGATGAACCTCTCCTGTGCTCCGATATCGCGTCATTCGCGGTCCCGGAAGTGTGGGGGGGGGCGGTAAGGTGTCATGTCCCCTTATCAGTATCGCGTAGATTAGCACTTTGGCCCTCCTCCTCCTACTTGTGTGCCCTTGAGCAATCCACGGTCTACCATCGCCCTCACCCTTTGCCGCTCTGGCGAACACAAATGTGAAACCATCCTTATCATCTGATGTGCTCTTTTCTCTCCTTCTTTCCTGGGACTCTTCCTCTCTGCCCCCTCAGGGGCAGAGAAGCAGTGCACCTCTCCAGCACCGAAAGAGCGCGGTCGGGACCGAAATTGATAGGAACGGAGACGGGGTGCAAACGCAGGCAGCGACCATGTTCCGTCGCTCCTCGTCTGTGATGCGACGCGCTGTCAGCGCCTTCCTCAAGGAGCCTGGTCAGGCCAAGACCTTCCAGGAGACATTGGCGGTCTGCGAAGCCGAGAGCAGGGACTTGGCTAGCATGCTTAGCTCTGACTTCCTACTACTGCAATCAAAGCTGTTCAAGTATCGCATAGCCCGCCTCGGGGAGGAGACTCGGTATGTGATGAAGCACCCTCTCGGCTGCCTCCCTTCCGCGGACATGGTCCTTGTCCACTTCGTCGCCCTACCTCTTGTCTTCTTCGCCGCTGTGTGCATTGGCCGTGGTTCTAGTCGCCCTCTCGTGCAGCCCCCGGCTGCGAAGATGGAGGTGGCCGCGGCAGCCGCAGCTACCGCCGATGCAGCTGCTGTAGCTCCAGAGGAACAGACGTAGCCTCCGCAAGTCAACAGCGATCTTTTTGCCACATTGATGCCCCAGAGAGCGTCTCGTTCATGGACTGCCCACAAGCGAATACAGGGGTGCTTCCCCTCTCCCTTTCCCATTCCAGCTCTACCACCTCACCTCGAGCTTCACTACCTCTTGTCTCTCTTGGTGAGCACGCAGCCGGTGCGCGGCTGGGGATGCTGTGTCGAATCTGGTGAGTGGCCGTCGCCGGCAACGGAAGGAAGTCGGTGGGCTTTCGTCCATTTCTTTGTAGGGAATAGAGCTCCTTATGTAGCCCAAAGATGAAAAAGGTGGAGAGAGAGAGAGAAAGAGAGTGGCCGCGTAGCAAAACAAACACCAAGGCGATTCACTTAACGGCTATTACGAAACGCGACAAAAACAAAAGAGAGGGAACCCGACCACGGGAGTGCAGCGACGGGGGCAGAGGCACGCTCCTCCCCCCCCCCGTCTGCCACCCGTTTCGGCTTCGTTATACGCGAAGCGAGGGACACGACGATCTCACCATCGTTTCTGCGTTTTTCGGAAGATGGGGGGGGGGCGAGGTTCCTCGCCCTTTTGCGTTGATTTTTATGGTTGGGATCTACTGCTTCTCCATGCCTGTCATCCATTCAAAGCGCCGATGGTGCCGGGGGGTTACACGATGGACGCTGCGCTTGTGTGTGTGAGTGGGTAGCTGCGCGTGCTTAGGGGCAGGGGCTGGCCATTGTGCGAATGGCTGAGGCGATCTTGCATTTCTCTCTGTATCACTGGTGTGCTCTTGCTCTGCCGTTGTTCTCTCACTCATATTCTATGCTCGGTTCGCCCCCTTCGGGGGAGCATGGATCGCGTACTCGCCCGAATCGCTTTGCCGTGCATCTCACCGGTCAATAAAGAGAATCCTCAGAGCGTCAGTCGGGTGTGCGGAACTCTCACTCCCTCTCCACCGCACTGTACAGGTACTCAGCTTCCTGTATGCGTGAACTTGTACTCCGCTTCAACACGGCAAACTGAAAATAAGAAGCAGGTGGACCAGTTAGCTCCTTTACAGCACGCAGCTGCTGCAGCTGGCAAGGATATGGGTCTCAAGCGACTTGCCAAGGCGGCGAAGATCACGAGCAAGCACATGCTCCTCCTCAACCGGCGGGAGCCGTACAAGCCCGTCACTAGTGACCGTGTCATGATTGAGAACCGCCGTCGGCTCGAGGACTTCGAGGCGAAGAACGCTGAAGGGATCGTCTTTGTGCCGGACACGGCGCTCCCGCCCTGGCAGAAGTCCATCGCCACAAACCTCAAGCAGCAGGCGACGCAGATGAACTTTCGCGGCTTCCGAGTGCGAGTGGCGGACAAGCAAGACGAGCCTGGATTCCCCACGCACTTCCGGTGAAGGTGGCGGTGCGCATCGGCGGGGGAGGAAAAAAAGGAATGGCGGAGATGGTGGCAGCCGCGACGCTGAGCGCAAGCGAGGCGCGGTAGAGGCGTTGGCTGCAACGGCCCTTCTACAGCAGCGGTCCTTCCCCTGCTTCCCCCCTGCTCTTCGGGACTTTCTGCACTACGTGCTGCCGCATAGAACCGAAAATCTGCTGGTATGGTGCCGGTGTCATGGAGCTGCGCTTGGCACCGCAATCGGACGCGAAAACCAGGAAAAAACTCTAACGCCGGAAAGGTATGGAAGGGAAAAGATAAAGAGGCGGCGTAACGTGACTTGTGTCCCCTGCTCATTTTCTATGCCCAGATGGGAAGAGGGCGGATTGTCAGCGTAGTTGGCCAACAGACACGCAGGCACTCGCACATGAAACCCGCCTTGTCCATCCATCTGCGCACCCGCCCCCCTACCCACCTACCTCCAACAAAAAAAATGAAACAATTTGTCACAGGCCCCCTCCCCCGTTGCGCCACGCGCCGTGCTTTCCCGCTCCTCCTCATCAGCTTGCTGTCTATTTCCGTTATCTCGGTTTCTCCTTCATGCTGCCTCTCGCTCCCTCCGGTGCGCTCGTGAGCGGAGCCCGCCTCTGTCCTCAAGCAACTCGCCCACCTCCACCCCATCTCCCTTTCCTTTCCTTTTTTTCTTTCTCTGAGGGGGCGAGATCACAAAAGTGTGTTCACCAGCACCTCCGGCACTGCGGGTGTTGTCTGTGCCGTCTGTGCTCCCCCCTTCCTATAATTTTCTCATCACCACCATCACCACGAACCTCTATCACCGTATTCGTTTCTGTCGGCGCTGTGTGGTGAGTGTCACCGACCCTCTTGTTGTTGTTGCCCTCTGTGCGCAACCGTGTTGTGAGCACGTTGCAGAGTCATAGAGCTGAATGGAACGAAAGAGGTGCCTCCCCTCCCCCTCGCCTTCGCCGCCGCGGTAACTATACCATCTGTGCTGTGCAGCGTTGCAAGCCCACACCTGAACCCAGGCACGCACATACTCGGAAAGGAAAGACGGGAACGTCGACGACGTTTTTTTATCTTCGTTAGCGCTGCATCCACAATGGCCTCTCAACCCGGCGATGCGCTGGGTAAGATCGAATACTGGGTGCAGTATATCGACTGTGCCTTGAAGCACCCAAGGCCACTGCCAGCCGGCAAGCACGCCCATCGTCAGTCCCTAGAGACCATCCCCGAGGTGGCTGAGCTGTATCACTGCATCTACAAGCTCTACAATGAGGAAGAGAGCTCTGTGTGGTTTCGCGAGCCGGTCAACGCGCTGGCGCAGGAAATTTTCACGTACTACGACGTGGTCAAGTCGCCCATGAGCCTGCGACACATTCTCGACAACATTGTAAAGGGCGACACCTATTCCACCGCCCTACAGGTGATGGAAGACGTGGAGCTCATCTGGAAAAACTGCATTACCTTCAACGGCGCCAACTCGCTCTTGGCCACCGAGGCGGGCAAGTGCCGATCCGCGCTAGACCGAATCCGTCGCGCTTACCAGGACGATCAGCGCATCACCGTCGAGGAGGCCGAGCGGCTCTTCCGGGTCATTTCGTCGATGCAGGAGCAGCAGCTCATCGACAACATTGCCGAGTACCTCCGCCGCGACGACCCCACGTCGATCGACGAGACGGGTGCTGTGAATTTTGACATGCTCAAGCGGAAGCACTTCCGCAACCTAGAGCGTATCGTAGACAACTACTCCAAGTCTCGCACGCGGAGCTAGTCTACCTCTACCCCGCATGCAGCATAATTGCCCTGCACATTTAAGCATGAGAGAAAGAGAGATGGCACATCTGCACGGGATGCGAAAAACTTGTCTGGCCGCTCCTCTCGGCGCTTGTGAGATTCGGCTCTCTCACAAGCATGGGCTCTGGTTAGTGCCTTTGTCATTACCGGCCCTATCCTCCGCCCCGTAACTTCCTTCCTGTGCGATGTCAGCACCTATGCCTAGCCATGGCCGCACGTGACCAGGGAAGAAATGACGGTGCAGATCGTGAGCAGGCACAAGGAGCGTGCAAGCTGTTCCTTCTCGTGTGTGTGTCGCACGCTGACAGCACAGCACCCCTCGTGCGTCCTGTGGCGGAGTCGGGAGAGGGGAAGGAGAAAGGGAGGGGGCAAGCACGCAAGCGTTGAGGCCGCCTTCCTCAGCTTATGTCACACCAGTCGATGCTGTGTGCGCTTCACGACTCTCTCCTTTCCATCTCTCCTTCCTCTCCTTCGTAATGCCGCGAACTGCTACCATTGCGCCCACATAGCTGAGCCACCCGTAGCCAACGAATAAAAGAACGCAAGAATGGACTTGACGACAGTGGACTCAGCGACCCCCGCTTATGAGCCCTCTGGCGCGGTGGTGGAGATGTCGTCAGTGCAGCGCGCGCCGCTGCGCTCCCAGTCCACGCACGCGCCAGCGCCAGCGGACGCCGCTTCGTGTCTTCAGCAGCTCGATGAGGACGTGGCGCGCGATGTGCGGGCCGCGCACGTCCGCGCGGCGATACTCCAGGAAGAGGTGGTTTCCCTCTTGGCGAAAGTTGCCAACGTGCACGACGCAACAGCCACAGGCAGAGAGGATGGCGTAGATGCTGTGTTGGAGAAGGTGCAGGCGATTCGACAGGCACGCAACGACTAACGCACTTTAGGCTGCTCCATCCTCACTCGCTAGAGCCAGCGATATGTGGCGGGAGCAAGAGAAGAGCATGATTGCATAGAGCGCGCGCACTCGAAGCGCAAGCACTCGCCTCGCCACCTTTTTTTTTTCTTTTCGAACCGCCCGTCTGCGTGCGTGCAGCTGAGTCGACGGTCTTGAGCACGGGGGCGATGACATGCCTGCGTGCACGCACGACGCTTCTTGTGGAGCACACACTCATCCGTGCATCTCCTCTGTGTTGCGCTGTTAACCGTGACCCAAGCAGCGACACCATCACAAGGAACGCGAAATCGGCTGAAGAGAGAGGCGCCGATCGAATAGAAGTGGTAGCGGCTTTTTGTGGTTTTCCCTGTTGCCGTACCCTCCCGTGCGACGCGCGAGCGGAGGTGACTGCTGACGGTAGTCCCCCCAAGATTTCTGTGGATAGAGTTGGTTGCGCCGTCTTTAGAGTCCGCACGTCAGCAGCCCCCCTCCCCCCCCCCTGCGACAACCTACCACCAGAGTATCCTTTTAGAAGCGGGGTACGCGTCGCTTTCGTTCTATCCTGCCCTCCCCTGTTGCACCCTCCCTCCCGTGCGCGCGGAGCTGCACTTTCTCCCTCATGCCTGCCACCTCTACTTGTGTCCACATTTCTTTGCTGTCTCCTGCGCACCGATAGCTCTACTACCCCCCCCACCCCGCCCCCCGTCTCACTCAACCCAGTAAGAGCAAGGAGTCTTGCGTCACCGGGGCTGCCGCTCCTCGCTCTCCCATACGCTCACGTCGCCTGGTCATCTGCAGATCTGCTGACCTTTTGCGCGCCTGGACGGGCACAGCGGCGCTACGACGCAGCGATGCTGCGGCTTACTCAGGCAGTGCTGCGTGTGCAGTCGCATCAGAAGAAACGCGCGCAGCACCCCAATGCGGGTACGCGTTTCGGCCGCGTGTACAACCGCGGCTTTGTGCGTTACGGCTTTGGTGGCTTTGGTATGTCTGTCTACAGCTCCAAGAAGGACCGCACCTTCAAGGTGATGCCGGTGCCACCTCCACCTCCAGCCACCACTGCCGTGGAGCAGCGAGACGACTTCGCCGACAACCGCGGCCTTTCCGCAACAACGCGCACGTTGTCTCCAACGTTTCGCATGTTTGCTCTCGAGGACGGCGGCGTCTTGGTGTCGCACCCATCGCACGCGCAGATTATGCGGTGGAATCAACGTGTGCACACCGAGGAGGGCAAGGCAGCGAACAGCACCGTCATGGATGAGTATGTCAACTCGCGCATTCAGGCCATCATCGCTGACAACACGATCGAAAACACGTCCCTTAGTCAGTGGCGCAAGGCGCATATGTGGAACGTTATCAAGTCTCACGGCAAGCTGCAACGTCGCTGGGGCACGCCGGACTTCGTCATGGGTGCCCGCTCGACCTTGTACAACAACTGATGGACTCTTCGAGGTGAGGCTGCTGACGTTCCTTTCTCTCGTTCTCCTCCTCCTGCCTTGTCAGCGTTTGCGTTTGTGTGTGTGTGGGGGGGGGTGCTTGTGGGTTGGCATGTGTATGCTGCGGCGCGCGGGATTTTTTGTTGTAGGGGACTGCGCAGTTGTTCCGGCAGACATGGGCGATCCACATATCTAAGGCTGTATGCATGTGACGTGTCAGTCATATATATATATATATATATATCTGTATCGATAGATCGATATACGGGGTGGGGGAGGCAGCCGATATCTTCGCAGACGCTGATGCGGACGGCCGATGGAAAAGCGCTGCGATGTAGAGAGCCCGCCGCGCTCTCGAGTTTTGCAAACCTCAAACAGAGGAAGAGAGCCGACATGCTTCTGTTTGGCTCTCGTGCAAGGGATACTCGAAACTATCTATGCACCTCACCATTCCCTCGTGCGTAGAGTGAGCACCCGTGCGCTGGCACATAGGCGACAGATCCTACCTCTTCTCTGACACCCCTTCTTTCCTTTCCTCTCTCTCTCGGGCACACCAACTGGCATGACACTCCTGCAGCCGTCAGTCCGTTCAGTGAGTGGCGAGCAACATCTCTTCCAGCGCGTGCGTTACCTCCTCGTCGGCCCTCTCTCTCTCTCTCGCTTCGTTAACGCCTTTTTTCTCCATCGCATTCCTCCAGCGTCTTCGCAGGTGCGCGCTGCACTCTCAGGGTGTCCACATCCGGTGCCTAGGGGAGGGGCAACGAACCAGCGCGTACGTCGGCATCAGTAAGATTGCGCGTGTCGGGGCTTGAGCATATCACCCCACCTACACGCACCTGCTCATACGCCCTCTATTTCTAGCACAGCTGCGTCCTTTCTCCTTCTGTTTTGCTTTCCTAATCAATTATTCCACTGCTTCGTTCTTGGCCATCGGTTCAACGCGACGCGTCGAACGCATCCAGCTTCGCCTTCTTTGTGTTTTTTTGTTTTTTGTGGTGGTGTTGCTCCATCGCATGTGTCTTGGAGCGTGCGCCATAGGCATGCGGAGACTCGGTTGGCACACGCATACATACATCCATACCTAATCTCCCTAGAAAAGGCGCGTCCATACGTATTTAGCTGCTCCTTTCTCCGCCCTGCCCACGCACACGCGCCGGCAGCAGCAGCAGCACAGAAAGTGAGCGAATCCCTTTTTTTCTTGTTTTGATGTCGTCTTCTCGCGAATTTATCACGACGGGCGGAGGGCCAGCGCCGATTTCTCGACGGTGCGTGGCGACGCTGCACGTTCTCTTCTTTGTGCTCGCCACCATCAGCGCTGTGAGCCTGCGAGCCCCGATATGGCTGATTGGGGGCCTTGTTTACTGCAGCAAGCACCGTAACGCACTCACTGGCCAGCACCTCTTTCCTTTGCGCCTCTGGCAAGTGTTACTTGCCTCCTTGGTGACCTCGGCAGTGTGCAGCCTTGTCGCCAACTTGGTCACAACGCTGCAGCGCAACACAGCATGGGTGCAGAAGGCCGTATGGAGAACCCTCTACCCTCTTTGGGCTCTCCTCGGCGTCCAGCAGTGGGACGCCGCGGATTACGTCAACACGATCGTGTGGCCAGGAGCCACAGCCGTAGTCCTGGGGGCATATCTGTTAATCCTGAAGCGCACTCTCGCCGGTCGTGTTCTCTCTCGTAATGACGCCATGCGCGCGGTGCAGGACAGGCCGGTACCTTCAAGCCTCCTTCCTCGCTGGGCAGGCATGGCGCTGGCTGCTCATCGCCCCGCAGCTAAGCCGTTGCTGTCGCTCTTTAGCTGGGCCGCCGCTTGGACCGCTGAGCCGAGTCTGGTCGGCTTGTGTCTAGAAATTTTCACCTTTGTGTTCGTAGCGGCTTTCCTGTACGTCGAGCACCGCATCCGGAAACCGCCGCGCCGCGCGGTGCAGAGCGGGAAGGGGGCGCAGCGCCGCATTCCCCACGCATTCGGGACCGCCGTCGCGGTGGTTCTCGTGGGTGTGTGTGTAACCCAGAACAGCGCCTTTTTCTTTTTCACGAATGCGCGCGGTGACTGGTGCAGGCTGCTCGGCATGGGCCCCGCCGCCTTGGACACTGTTGCAGGCCTTCGCTACGCGATGCAGATGGTAGGCATGGCAGGCGTCTTCCTCGGCGCAGCATTTATGCACCACGGCACGGAATCTTCGGAGAGCACCTTACCCGACAGCGGTGCCGATGCGGCGGTGCCAGCTAGCGGAGAGGCCACTCCCCTGCTCGCCGCCATGGATCAGCGGGTGCTGGCCACCCCGGCGCCCGACGCTTCTTTGCCATCGACGTCCGCACGTGGCGAAGGGTTGCCCAATCGTCACCGACGGACACCACAAGTGGTTGCCATTGTTTGTATAACGGCTCTCCTCGCGTACGCTGTCTACTACCCCAGTCTCGTCTCGACGGCTGTGTGGCTGCTCCACCTTTGCTGCTGCGCTGAAGGGCTGGTACAGAATCCGATGGCACCACCTTCGGCGCACCGTATCGCCATCGCTTGTGTACTGGCCGTGCTGTGCTGCACGATTCTCGTTCAGTACGTGTTTCAAGCGTTGGCGGGCAATCCGCGCACCGCGGCATGGGGGCAGTGGTCACCAGCAAGGCCCGCATACCCGGACGATGGTTGCGCTGTCGGTGCGCAAGTTGTCGCGGAGCATCTCATCGCCCTCCTTTTCGGAGTATACGTGAGTATCGCAGGTGTGAGCGATACCGGCGGCGGCGGCAACAGCGCCCGCGAGGGTGCAGAGCCCGCTGCGCCGCCGCGGTCGTCGCTTGTAAGCCGCGTGGGGTTCTCTACCGAAGCGAACGCGCATTTCTCAGACTCTGTGCAGGTGACGTGGCTGCGTGCACAGCTGAGCGACGCCGCGGGAGACCAAAAGCAGATGCGTTATTTGTTTCAAGTTGCCGTGGGGCGCTCGCCGCGCACCATCGAGCTCGACGCCATCTGCTTAGCTGCCGCGCAACAGTCAGGCGGCTCCTCGCCTATCGCTTCGCGAGGGGGCCTCACGGTGGAGGAGGTGACCCAGCTCCTCGTTAGTGGCCCCTTTTACACCTACGCTGTCATCCTCTGTATGTTTGTTCTGGGCACCAGCAGCGTCTCCATGGACCTTCTCCATGCCACGTGTCTGGTGGTGTCACTCGGCGTCAGCGTGATCGGCGGCAGCGCCATGCTATACCGGCGGGTGCGCTCGGTGCCGCCGATGTGTGTGGCCGTTGTTGTCGGTGTGCAGCTTTGCTACACCGTCTTTGCCGCCGGCGACGAAAAGCAACGACAGCAGCCGCATCAGCTCATTCCCAGGGGAGCGCAGCCGTCTTTTCTCAAGGCCGCTCTGGGCAACTACGTGAGTCTCACTGCCCTTACGTGGGAAGACTGTGCGCCGTACCTCTGCGCCCAGCTTGTGCTCATGTGGTGTAGCCGGTACACCCCAAAGTGGCTCACCAACTGGACACACATCGCGCAGTGCCTTGCGTTCCGCTGTAGCTGGGCACGCTTCATCCGCACGGTGTACCAGGTCGCTGGCGCCGTGGTACTCGCGTGGATCGTCCTGCTGCTGCCGAGGAGTGCAAGCGTCACGGGGCTTATCCTTCTTCTCTTTACTGTGGCCCTCCTGCAGCACCTGCGGCTGCACAGACTCGCGTATGTGTGGCGCCGCTTTTTCGTTGTGGGCTACTGCGGGGTGGTGCTCATGTGCATGCTGACAGCGGAGTTCCAGCCTGTGCAGCCGCGGCTCTGGCGACTCCTGCGCGCGCTCGGATGCCCGCCAGGATCGGAGGGGCGCTGTGCGCAAGACATCGGCCTCCCCGCCGACTCCGCCATGTGGCTCACACCGCTCTCCATTCCTTGGTGGCTGATCATTGTGCTCGCGACGGCCACCGCGAGGCTACATCCACTACCGAGCTCGCTGCCATCCTCACTGGCTGCAGCTCCCGCCACCGGTGTACCAGAGGCGTCGACGCCCTGGTTTTGGCGGGCACTTGTGTGGTGGCCGAAGGTGCTTTCCGATGTGCTCTCCATAGCTATTCTCGCCGGTATGGTCCACGCTGCCTTGCAGCGGCCGAGCATTCTGGCGGCGCTCTACTTGGTTGGTCCGGGACTCGGAGTCTTCCCTTGCTGGACCTTAGGCGTGGCTGCCGTGCACGCTGCACTGCAGTGTGTATACCAGCTGTGGTTCTCGCCCGGCTGGCTCGATGCGCAGACGCGGCTTGGTGTATCTCCAGCACAGCTTCTCGGCCTTTGGAGGCCCCTGTCTGCGATGGGCTCTACCCCGAACCTTCCATCTACGTTGGTCGTTGCAGCAGCTCCGCTGCTGGTTGGTGTCGCTCAATCCCTGCAGCTGCAGTGCGCGTTGCTGGCTCGGCGGAGAGAACGCGACACGGTGGCCGCTTGTCCGGGACGGGTAAGCATGTGGTGCCGGCTGCAGCGGACATGCGCGACGCACCTCTACATGCTGCTGCTCTGGGTGCTGCTGTACCTCACCCAAAAAATCGCCCTGGGGTGGGGGGTTGGTGTGCTGATCATGATGGTGTGGATTTCGGCGGAAGTGCGAAGCTGCGGCGTGCTGCAGCGGCGGCGCTGGCTCTTTGCTGCGTGCGGGTCGGCCACTTCTGTTCTGATGGTGCTGGCCTACTTGCTACACTGGCTACATACAGTATTCCCTTGGTGGAGTGCACTTGCCATGTATCCGTATTTGTTTGGCGGCTCCATTAACGAAGACAAGACGATGACGGCGCTGCAAAGCGTGTGTTGCGCTGCCGCCGCGGCGTGCGTGGTGCTCCGAGTCAGCAGCGGGGCGCCACGTGGCAACGAAAGTGAGCATCTCCTTTGCCATAGCCACACCCCGAGCTTCCTGGACTGGTTGCGGCGCCATTCCGGGCAACTGCGCGAGAACCACGAAGACATTTCCGCGTCGCTGTCTGAGATGCCGCCTGACGAAATACGTTACTTTTTCAGGGACGTCGCTGGCGTGTTTCACTGCGACGAAGAAGTTGCCGAGGAGGCTGACACGTCGCCCCTCTCGAGAGGCCCAGCTCCGCGACGCAACGGCGGTGTCGTTGTGAGCGTAGTGCGCCTGATGCCGCTGGTTGCATGTGGCTCCGTTGCCGTCGGCTCTGCCACGGCGTCGCCTCCCTGTGTGCTACGTGCGGCGCTGCTTCTCGCTGGCCTGTGTTTGGCGGTGCGACACCCGCGTTTGCACTGGAGCTGTTGGCGGTGGTGGCGTCTGACCGTCGCCCTCTACGCCCTACTTCCGCTTATCGCCTTGGTCGCTGCCTGTCCTTGCGTGCGCGACGCCATACCAAAGCTTCCACCCTGGGTGGGGCTGCTGATTGGGTGGTCCGTGGATGCCTCACACGTGGACGGAAATGCGCTCGTCTTCTCCCACTGGCACGTCATGCTTTTCTTGTGTCTGTGGCTGCAAAGTTGCGTGTACAACTGCCCACAGTCCGGCACGGCACTGCTGCGTCAGCAGGGCGAGGAGCGACTGCTGAGTGAGACGCGGCATGCCGCCCTGCAGCGGCAGCTGCTGTCGCACATGGCGAATGCAACCGAGAAGACGGTGCGTGTGGACCAGGAAGTATGTTCGTACCTCAATGCGCTGCGCGCCGGCGATGACATGGTTTTTACCTGTCAGGTATGTCAACGGAGAAGCTCCGAGCACGTCGAGGAGAACGGTGACGAACATGACAGTGATGCTGAGAGAGTGAGGGTGTCGATGCCGTCGCCGCCGTCTATGACGCCAGTGCTGGAGCCGGAGGAAGTGAACAAGGTGCTGGACGACGCAGTAGAGCTGCCGAGACCTCCCCTGACGTTTCCCGCCGCGGCCGGCAGGAACAATGTCCCAACGCCGTCTTACGACCAGGCGCAGCCACCCCTGTTGCGGTGCTGGCAGCAGCGGTGTGTGCTGTGGTTACGATGGATATGCGACAAGCTGGCAGCGTGCACCTACCACCCCTCCGAGTATCGCCTCTCCGCTGTCGTCGCCGACTCCTCCACGTCGACACTTTGGCTGCTCAGCCAGTACGCTCTGCGCGCCGCGGCGCAAGTGGTGCTGCGGCACACCTCTTTCGCCCTGCTTGGCTGCTCAGTCGTGAACTCACTCCTCACTGGCTGCTTATGGGAACTCATTGGGCTGTGCTACGTGGTGCAGGTGGCTCTTGCCTACCACCCCCACCCCCCGCGCGTGGTGTACAAGGCGCTTGGGGTGTATCTCGGGACGGGGATGCTACTGAAGGAGGCGGCCTCGATGTGGACATTTTTCGGCAACGCGAACCCTTCCCTCATCACCGCACTCTCTTGGATACTGCTGCCGTTAAAGGGACAGGGCCGCAGCAGCCGTAACAGCAATCAGATGTGGGCCAATGTGCCTTACTCGCGCGGCGCCCTGCGCTACGACATGCTTTGGATGGATCTGGTGACGATAGGGGTAATCGTGCTATACGATCGTGTGTGCATCATCCACGGCGTTCATGTAGAGCGGGATCAGCAGCAAAGCATGGAGCGCGACAGATCCGACGTGATGGTCATGCTGGAAGGCCCGGCGTCGTCGGCTGGAAGCGCGTCGCTGTCCAACAGCATCACAGCAGCGACGACATTACTGCCTTCGCCATCTTTTCTCCTCCTGACGCCGATTTCGCATGGCACTAGCATCATCGGCGCCTTTCGCGCCCTGGTGGCCGATTATTGCCAAAACCTCCTCACTGTGCCGGGTGTTGGCGAGGACTGGTACATCTTCTACACCTCTGTCGACTCGCTGGCGCTGCTCATGGTCGCTGTCTACTACAGCCGCATCGCCGGCAGCAACAATGGAACGCTGCAGGACCACGTGCAGAACAACTTGCTCCCCGGTCCGATGGCGTTGCTGATATGCGTGAGCGTACTGCAGCTTGTCATGGACCGCATGCTGTACGTGCAGCGCTCCATGCGCCTGAAGGCGCTCGCCAACGGCGTGTGCGCCATCTCGTACACCGTTTTTTACTGGTGGTGGCGGAACGCGGTGACGGTGTCGGAGCACGCCACCGGAAACGTGTACTTCGCCCTCAAAGTTGTGGCTCTGGTGCTCTCGGTGACACAAGTATGCCGCGGCTTCCCAGTGCACCGCCGCCGCCACATCTTTACGACCCACCTAGGCAGCCTCCTCAGCTACAGCTTCACGGTCTATCGCTCGCTTCCATTTCTCTGGGAGCTGCGTACGCTGGTGGACTGGACAGTGTTGCGGACGTCGCTGAGTCTGCAGGAGTACCTGACCGTGGAGGACATCTACGTGTACATATACCAGTGCCGGGATCGCTACCTGGAAAAGCACCGCAACAACGAAAAGCTTGGTGACGCGGTGGCGCCGCTCTCCAAGTGGTCATTTGGTGTGAGTCGCCTCGCCCTCGTCCTGTTAGCCCTGCTGGGGCCTCTGCTCTACTATTCCACCTACAACCCGTCCACCGTGGCAAACAGCGCCACACAGCTCAATTTTCAGCTCTCCTTCTTTGGCACCTACGACTTCTTCGCGACCACGGTGCGCGACAACGTCACGACGCCAGAGGGATGGTGGACGTGGATTGAACGGACCCGCCCCACGCTCGGCTCGTATGGCTTCATGGCCGAGGGGAAGACTGTGCAGCTGATGGAGTTCACGTCATGCAGTAGCAGCTTATGGATGGCCAGCCCACAGGCCGTGCGCCAGGTACTGGCCGGCCTCCGCGCAGCAGCGTCAAACGCGTCCAGCGCATACATGCTGCAGACGCTGGAGGTTTCTCGCAGCGTGAGCAGCACGGACGCTGCGATGGCGGCGTCGCTGGTGAACCACTGGCCGATTCCCCAGGACACCGCGCAGGACCTGGTCGCCATCCTGGAGCGAGAAACCAGCGGCGCCAGAGGGGCAGCGGTGGTGGACTCTGAGAACAGCAGCAGCAGCGTGGTGGTCGGCTCTGCTTCTCTGCCCTTCTTCTACAGCCCATTTGTCTTCAACCGCGCCAGTCGGATCGACAAACTTACGACGAGCCTGCACTTCCCCCACCGCAACCAGCACAACTGCACGCTCGAGCTGAACCACGGCACGGATATCACTCTCAACTCACGGGTGCGCTACTGGTGCCTGCGCTGCGCACCACTCTTCCCAGAGGGCAACATCCCGTCTGAGAACTCGAGCAGCGCGGCCGAGTGGCGGTGTCTGACGACCGGTGAGGGGTGTGACGACTTCAACTACGAAGACGCCGCCGGCGGTAGTGGCAGCCGCACCGTGCAGGCGTCACTCGCCGCACAAATGAATAGCGGCGTGACGGCGAAGCAGGTGTCCGTGTACATGGTCATCATCTCCGACACGGTGGTCATGGGCATCTCTTTACTGAAAGGCATCGGCATCGTAGCCCTCTACACCACGTTTGTCTTGGCCCTTGGTCGGCTGCTGCGTTCCGTGCTGACAAATCAAACGAGCACCCTGCTCTACTCTAATATGGCCAACCCGGCCGCCCTGCAGAACATGGTGCGGTGCATGGAAATGGCTCGAGAGTATGGCGACCTGCGGCTTGAGCACACCATATACCTCGAGCTTGTGGACCTGCTGCGGTCAGCGGAGCGACTGTTCCGTGTAACAGGGCCGCTGCGCTGCATGTACGGGGATGCGGGCCATGAAGACCTGTTCGGGCTGGGGCAGGTACGGCGCCGGAATATTCATCGTAATCCATCAGTCGAGGCACGCGAAGGAGAGGCCGGCGAGGGGCATGGCGACAGTGGCGTGCCGGCAGCTGTGCCGCACCTGGCGCACGGTGGCTAGCAAAGGTCGGTGCTGGAGGCGGAACAAGGGGTAGGAGGGAAGGATGTCTGTAGGTTCAAGCGGGGCAAAAGAGCATTGAAGATGCGCCACGCGTACACTTGCGCAGCGCACCGACGGCCGACCTTTCTCCTTGCCCTTTTCCTTTTGTGCTGCCGTCCTTTTCTATCCCCCTTTCTCTCTTCCCGAACACTGGGGAGGTACACCCTCCCTCCCCTCCCTGGACAGCGTGCACCTCGATAGAGCGGCTCGACCACCAGGGTCGCCAGACGTCTTGTTTGATGTGCTCTGCGCAGGCGCGGGGAAGCAATGCACACCTGAAAGAAAGCCGGATCCATCGCAACGCAACTGGCGACTCTGAGGGCGCTCGTGCTCCGCAGCGGGGAAGGGGGAGGGGGAAGATGTGCGGCACACACACACACACACAGAGATGTGCATCTCCGCCTATGGAACTGCTTCTTTTCGTTGCGGCTCTGATTTCTTTCTTTTCGTGTTTTGCTTGTTTCTCTTCAGCGCTCTCTGTCTCGGACTGTCTCTCTCTCTCTCTCTCTCTTCCTCTCCGCTCGCTGCTTGCTTGTGTATGTTTATGCTTTTGTGTGGGTGTGGGTGTGTGTATGTCTTTATCTGCTCGCTCGCCTTTTTTTTTTTCGGTGGCCTCCTCTCCGTAGCTAGTGGCCGCTGCAGCTGCGTTCCAAATGCAACGTCCGCCTCGATTACTGCCCATCGGTGCTTCGCCTTGAGCTCTCTCCAGCAGAGGGGAGGGGGGCAGCAGCGTTTCTTGCAGGCGGGTGCTCAAACAGCGGCAGACGCCCTCTTCCTCGAGCCAGCGCATTCGCCTTCCAAGAAGGAAGCAAGAGGGAGAGCTAGGTGGCCAGTCCAGAGGCTGGTAATCGGAGAATGGCGAAAGGAAGGAGCTCCTCCATGACCGCCACGTCAGCGATGCCGTACTCACCACTCCTTCGCTCCTCCCGTCTTCTGTGTGTGATACGGAGCAGCTAAAAAATCATCCTTTACCTCTCCCTCTTGTCTCCTACGAGGCGATTACACTCTTGCACACTCTTACCCACAGGACGTGCACTGCCGTTCTCACCATAGCTCCCTCTCCCCGCGTGTTTATGTGACACCCGCTGCGTGTGTAACTGCGCCCGTGCCGCTTATTTCCCTCTCCTTTGCTGCCCCACTCCACACAGCGACTCACCTCATAGCTGCAGAGACCGTCGCCGGCACGCGCCTCGCGACCTGCATCGCCTCGCTCCCGATCTCTCCGTCTCAGAACACTCGCCATGTCTACCTACGCCAACTCGCAGGCGCGGCTGAACCGCGTTGCGCCACAGCTGCGCCCGGCTGGTGTCCATGGAGACTGGACGGAGGCCACAATGGCGGAGCTGCTGTCCAGCTACAACCCCAACGGCATCATAACGCCGGATCACATCCGCTCTTTTCACCACCGCGGCTGCGACGTCGGTGAGCAGCGGCGCCATTGGGGCCTCGCCAAGGACGCCCCCGTGGACCCGAACATGCGGCACGGCGTGAAGGGTAAGGAGACGGGTGGCGCCGATGCGTGCCTGCGGCCGGAAATGTATGCGGACAAGATGACCGCGCTTCTAGACGCCCAGCTTGAGAGCCAATACCTCAGCAACCGTCGCAAGCCTCTTGGTCACGCCCCGGTGCCCCGGGATCCGGTGCCGGTCCCCTTCGGCGGCTTCGGCATTACGCAGAAGAAGGGCGACTCGACGCAGTCGGTGCTGGCAGGGTATCGTTCTGTGGACGTGCTGCACCCTGCAGGCGAGCAGCTGACGCGCAACTACGACTGGGAAAAAGCTGGCATTGACCCCACCCAACATCGCTTCGGCAAGCCTTCTGCCCGCTCTGACGGCACGACCGCCGCAGCGCTGTTCAACGACTCCGCCACGCAGCTGACGTCTAAGCTAGCGAAGGACTACGAAACCACAGTGGCGAAGGAGCTGGGCAAGTCGAAGCGCTACGGCTTCGATGACCCAGCTGAGTGGGATGAGGAGAAGCGCGGGAGTGTCACCAAGTTCGGCGCAACAGGAACGGCGGCGAGCTACTTTCAGACAGAGCAGCCAACTGTGCGGGAGTTGCTATCGTCCTGGGCACAAACGGCGTCCGGGCCTAGGGCTGATAAAGCCGCTTCCGGCAAGGCTGGCCAGCAAGGCCTCACCGGCTCTGCCGATTCGGCGGTGACCGCTAAGGCCGACGCATCCGCGGCTGCGCCGGTGGCCAGTGGCCCGTCTCTGACCGAGCCACTCAAGGACGAAGCTCGTGCGCACCAGCTGCTGTACCCCTGCCACTACGTCTCCCTCGGGGTGGAGTCGAAGTACTTTGCCGGGGGTCGCCCTCTCGAGGACATCCGCCGGCTCTGTCACAAGTGCAGCTTCGGCTTGTCGGATGCTGACATCGATGCCGTGTTTGTGCTTGTCGCCAAGGGTGGCAGCACGTGCAGCATCGAGGAGTTCAAAAATGCGGCGCGCGCGAGGGGGTACATGTAGAAGATGAAAGGTGCGCACAGTAACGAGTAAGAGCGCCTTTACGCCTGCTGTATACATGAGTCGAGGGAGGTGTGCGCGGGAGGGGAGGGTCGACCCTGGGACCGGAGAGCAGCAGCGCACAGAAGGAAGCCCCCCGCCCCGCCTCCTCTGCGGAGGAGGGAGGGGTGCGTTGCTCTTAGGTGTTGTTCCTACGCGACCTTTCTTGCTCCCTCTCGGCCCTTCTCCGCCCGCATCCTTCATTCACCTGCACAGACGCCTTCGGCCTCTCTTGGTGTGCGCTTCCCCTTCTAGCAATGAATGTTACGTGTGATGTACAAACATGAGCAACACCATCTACGGGGTGGCACAGAAGAGGAGGCGGGAGAGATGTGTGGGAAGAGGGGGAGGCGAGCAGCGCCCCCACACACACGCGCTTGTGTGTGTGTGTCCTCTATCCTGCATGCTTTCCTTTTTCGTTCTTTCTGCTTGTTTCGACCCCTTTTCGTGTTCTCCTCCTCTCAGTGCATAGAAAGCAGAAGAAGCAATCCGCATACTCACCTGCAAACAAGTTGTCAGCGAAGTCACTTCGACTGCACAATCCGTCTGTGTGTGTGAAAAGCTGGGTGAGGTAAGTGGGAACAAGGGAGGGACACGCAGACTTGCGCGCGTGGGCGGCACGCCACCATCCACCCCCATCGCGCGCGCACACACACACGGGTGAGTTTACACGCACGAATGGAAAGGTTTGACAGCAATGGCCGATGCAGTACTTGGGAAGAAGCTTTACCAGGAGCTCAACAACTTCACCGACGTGTGCGTCGAGCTGTTCAAGTGTGCTCGCCTCCGACTACCCTCACCTCTCTTTCTCAGAGAGATGCTACGCTATTTTTTCCCCTTCGCTGTCTCTACTCATCTCCCGCGCCCCTTTCCCATAGCCGTCAAGATCGATTCGCTCGTGTGTGAACGCAGTGGCGTACGCCATCCACCACGCCGTCTCTGTAGCCTCTCTCTGCCCCCTCCCCACCCCCACTCATCATCCTTCGCAAAGTACCTTTAGCATCTAGACTGCCACATCACGAAGGAAAGGCGAGTCAGCGCCTCTGTGTAGCCTTTGTGATCTCTTTTTAGGACGTAGTGCAGCCAATATATGGCCTAGTGTGGGTGCATCCCTTCCGAGCTTACGTGTTGTTCTTCCGCCTGGACCTCATATCAACACCTACGTATTGCTTCTACTGCGTTCCCCCTTCCTGCTGTAGTCCTTAGTAACCTCCTTCCCCCCCCCTCCCCCTCCCCACTCACTCACACCATGCTCCGTCGATCCGCTGGCCGGTACATGAAACCGTTTTTGCATGCATTCTCCCCTGGTGCACGTGCGTCCGAGAAAGGAATGCTGTACCGCAACAGCTATATGAACGCGCACGCCCAGGTCGCCTCGATCCAGAGTACGCACCGAACACGAAGAGAGCGGACAATCTTCTTGTTGCTGCTGCTGCCCGATCAAGTGTTTATGTGCATCATAGTATTCGCCACTGGTTGTGTGGCGGTGGCGGTTTTGTTCCGCCAGCAGCCTTTCAGCACCAACTTAAACAAAGACCGCTGGCTTTCCGGTGGCATGAACCCACATGAGCAGTACGAGCGCAACGCCACCATGTCGCAGATCTTCGAGATGCACAAGGAGGCCATCGACAACACGCGCGCTGAGCTCACGCGGCCACAGGTCTTTAGCGCACCCAGTGGCTATCATAGCCCCTCCGGCGTGTACACCCCCTAAGGGAAGGAGTCGTGAAGGCGTATTGAAAAAGATGGGATAGCGGTAACGAACTAGCGGGTGCGCTTCTGAGGGCGACGACGCTCCCCTGACCCCTTACCCTGTCCCCCTCCCCCTTCTCTCCTCTGCTTCCCGTGCCCTTGGTGATGTGCGCTGGGGCGGGTCTCCTCTTTTGCTTTTGCTCTTTATCTGTTTTCCTTGTGTGTGTGTGTGTGTAGATGTGGGTGTGGGTGGGTGAGTCATGCGCTGATTCTTCCCCGCTCCCTGCCTTATGCTGTAGCGAGGAGAGTATGTGTATCTCCGTGCACGCGTCTGTTAGGTTATGTGGTCTCACCTAGATGCCTTATTGTGTGCTGAGTCCCGGGCTGAGGTGGAGATCAGCGTGGCACACCAGCGTAGGTGAGCATCATTTATGAACGAGGTTAGGGCGATGGGGTGAGGGGAGGAAAGAACCCGTGCGCTGTCGGCGCCCTTCCCCTTTCGCTCCCTCCTTTGGCGTGTTCGTGGACTCTTGCTCTTCTTTGCCTCTTCCTCGTTTCCCTAACAGCGTATGGCTGCGTGATGACAGAGCGGGGCAGGTCCATGTTACTCCGTCGTGCTTCTTCGGCAATGCAAGCAGCAACGGAAACGGGGGGGGGGGCAGGCGAGTGGGGCGACCTGTGCGAGTTGTCTACCGCGACAGCTCGACGTTGTCAGCTACGCGCACAGTAGAAGAAGCGGGAGAAGCAGCCTCTCGAGCTGCTTCCTGTTTTGCTGAGCTCTCTTTCCTCTTCCCTCACCGTCTCCCCCTCTATGTCTACCACCCACTGCGGAAGGAATGCGTGTATCGGAAAAAAAAAACAGAAAACTGCTTGCCGTGACGAATGAGCGTGCGCACGGCCTCTTGTTGCCCTGCCCCACATTCTCACGTCGTCTTTCTCACCTCTAGGGGGGCGGGGGAAGGGATGAAGAAGTTTTTCCTCCTATTCCGCGGCTGTGTGGTGTGCGCCTCCTCCAGCACCCTCCGTCACCCCACTCCCCACCACCAACACTCGGTCTACTCTCCCATCATCATCACTACCACCTCCGTACCTCTGCCCGCACTTTATATTTAACGTGTTGGTCCCCTTTTTTCCTTTGGCTCTTGTTGATCTTTCTACATCATGTGTGCGTGGACACTCGCCCGCCAGTGTGCGAATCCTTGTTGCATCCCCTCCAAGCAACTTCACTGTTGTTCACGTATTCTCTTCACTTCGTCGTTCGTGACGCTCGACTAGACAGTGCCATCATGACCGGTGTCTCCGCTAGCATACAGAGCGTGGTGGTGGACGTTGGCACGCGCAACACTCGTGTAGGCTTCAGCGGTGAGGAGGCACCCCGTACGATGCTCCGCAGCTGCGTAGGGCTTCCTGGCACGAGGCGGCCGCGCCCGACGCTCCTCCAGCACCCATTCGACATTGCAACTGGCGATGCAGCCTACAACGACGGCGGCCTTCTGTCGCTCACGTACCCCGTGAGAGCCGGCCACGTGTGTGACTATGACGCGCTCGAGAAGCTTCTATTCTATGCACTCGTGGAGGAGGCCCGCGTCACGCCAGACACATCGCCGTTTCTCTTTCTGGTGCCCGCTGATCAAACGCGACTCGACAGAGAGCGCCTCTGCGAGCTGCTGTTCGAGTCCTTTAACATTCCTCTCGCCGGGTTGCTGACGAACACGGCGGCCACACTCTACTCGAGTGGGCGCACGAGAGGGTTGGCGCTTGACAGTGGCGCCGGCCGCACCTGCGTCGCAGCAGTAGAGGAGGGGTACACCTTAGCACACTCGGTGCGGTCGTCCTCTCTCGCAGGCGAGGCGCTGACCGATGAGCTCTTTGCCGCGCTGCGAGCAGGTGGGTACCCGCTCTCCACCGCCGCCGACCGCGGCGTTGTGGAAGCCGCGAAGGAAGCGCTGTGCCGCGTATCCGCCGACGCGAAGGACGAGGAGGCTAGGCAGGTCGGCACGCACTCCCATCCAGACCCCGCCGACGGGTTCATCCTGCCCGATCAGGAGCGCATTTTCCTACTCGAGCACGCCTACAAAGTTCCTGAGGCGCTGTTTGACAGCACGTACCTCACCTACACCACCGCCCTGTCGGCAGAGCGGCCCACCACCCCAACGGGGTACTCGCAGAGCAACCCGATTGTGAAAAAGACGTTAAGTGGTTGGGTAGGCATGCTACGCGATGCCGCCGACGCCGCCCCGCGGATCCTCGAGCAGGCGCTTTACGAGAACGTCGTTCTTGGCGGCGGCAGCACGCTTTTCCCGGGCACGGAGCAGCGCGTGCAGCGAGAGATTGCCGGCATCGCTCCTAAAGGGGTGCGGGCCACCTGCGTGGCGTTCCCAGAGCGTGGGGCGGCTGCGTGGATGGGGGCGTCCATCTGGGGTTGCAGTAGTGTCTTCCCGGACACATGCCTTGCCAAGGCCACGTACGATGAGCAGGGCAGCAGCGTCGTGCATCTTTACACACAGTAGGCGGCAGCGCGGCGCAGACCAGACGGCAGCTACCCCGCCATCCAAATGAGGTCACAAGCAATACCTGCTTCCATGTACACCGCACAATCACGCACACACACACACACACACACAACACTGCTGTCTCACTACTACGAGAGCAACACACGTGTTGGCCCTTGCAGGCACAGCAAGAGGCAGTCGTCGCTCTATTTCCCCGTCTTGTGCCCCCCCCCGCATGTAAACCACGCCGATCCTTTTTCTTTTTGGTTTCTTTGCTGTCTTTCCTTTTTCTCTCCTGCTCTACGAGGTGAAGAAAGATGCCATGTGGTTGTCTGCATGTGTGTGTGTGTGTGTGTGTGTGTGTGTCGCACGCACATACATACACGAGTGCCGTTCCAGCCCACGGTGCTTATGGGCATAAGGAAACAGGAAACTACGAAAAAAAGGAGGATGAGATATAGTGGTGTGTGCCCCACGCTGACGCGGCGGCGCTTCTGGCTGTGTAAGTGCGCGCGCGAGTCGCACAGCTTTTTGCATGTTTGCGTCCATGCAAGCAGCGAGCAATAGGCCCTACATGCTGCCACGCGCACATACCGCTGTGTGTGTGTGTTGTGTGTGTTTGGGGGGGGGGAACGCTGTCGTGCGAGAGTGCGGAGGCGATGCCAGACGCACGTGCAGGTGAAAACACGTGCCCCACTGCAAGGTGACGCGACGGTAGGAATTTGTGGAGCTGCGATCGCCGACGTACACGCTTTACCTCAGGACATACAGTGTCTTCCTCCACCTTGCTTTTCGCGTGCAACCCTCCTTGGCTTTGGCTTCGCTATGCTCCCCACCCGTCTCACGAGGATCCGCTTGGTTTTCTCCTCTCCTCCTTTCTTCGCTTCTGCTTTTGTGTATTTTTTTTTGACTATTCTTATCAGGAAGCTCCTCTTTCGTGCACGTCTCATCGGTGTCACTTCGCAGCGCGACGTGTGCGCGGGTTGTTCGTCTCCTTTTACTTTGCGCATGCCAATGATGTAAGCGCATCGCCACACACACGCACACACACCAGCACACCGATAGGTCCACAAAGGGTGCACGAGGGAGGAGCGAGGTTGAACGGAAAAGGGGACTCTTTCATCACCACACTTCTCTGCTTCTCTATACTCTTGTTGTTTAAGCTTGCCAGCAGCCGTGCGCGTGTGTGTCTGTGTACGGGCGTTAGCCCTCAGGAACGTAACCGTAGGAGGGTGGCGTCGTGAACGTTTAGGCGGAAGCGCGTGCGGACACTAGAATACGGCGTGACGTGGGAAAGAGAGGGAAGCGGCGACGACGACACGTCTTCTGTAACCGTCTCAGAGGCCACAGCTTCGAGTAAAGGTGAACCCGCTCCCGTGTATTCGCAGAACCCTCTCCTTTTTCTCTTCCTCTAGCTCATCTCAACATCCGCCATGTCTCGTGCCAGAGAAGTCTCGCAGAAGCTCACCTACTATGGGGGCATTACGCTGCCGAACATCCCACGCATCGCTCCAGATGAGAAGAGCCGGCAGAAGTACCTCAGCGAGTACGAAAAGTATGAACCTGAGCTGCGCCGCCATCACTTAGGAGATGCAGAGACAACCAACACTATCGGACTCAAGGACGTTCCACCAGACTTTGATCGAACGATGCCGTCTCTCTTAGACCCCACCGCAGCAGAAGTGGAGTACGAGCGGGCCCGTGAGGGTAGAAAAGCCCGGGCGCTGCGCAAAGGGCACCGCGGCGCCAGCGCCCGGGTAGCCCAAGCCGCCGGGATGGTGAATCCGACACCGCCTGCGCGAAAGTCTGTCTCGCCGCAGCCGTCGCAGATTGCGCTGACAGATGAGGAGCCCGCGCAAAAGGGCACCCCGTCCCCCTCGTCCCCTTCTAGTGCAGCTGGCACGCCCACGACCGCCGCTACAGCGGCTCCGGCAGCGAGTGAAGAAGCTGCGCGACTCACCCCTGTCGAAGCCGACGGAACGCGCACCTGGGATGCAGTGGTGGTCGAGGCCGCACCTGCACACGTGCCTCAGCCGCCCTCAGAACGCTCGCATCCGATGACCGCGACGGCCACGACACCTATGAGTCAGCCTCGGGCACGCACCGCCCCTTCCTTGAAGCCGCAGCAGGATGGCACACGCCTCGGAAAGAGAACCGGCACGTCACCTGCCGCTTCTGCCCGAGCGGCGAAGCCAAAGTCGCGTCCGCGAGCTCAGCCCGAGCGAGCGACGACGCCTGCCACGGCCCCCACCACTCCACGCAGACTCCGCACTCCGTTCGCCGCGCATGAGCCACCTACCGCGGAATCTACGGCGCGTGTGCTGCGTGTGCTGCTCGACCCGCCACAGCAGTACGCCAGCTCCCTCCATCTCGACCTGTCTTCCTTTGACCTCGGGTGGCTGCGGAACGGGCAGGCGGCGCCACGTCACCTCACCACCATCGCAAACCACTTCAACGACAACGGGGCATCGCCACAGCTCCGCATCAACTCACCACGCTCCGTGATCGCTTTCCTGGAGAACGGCGCCTCGCCCAAGGACTGGGACCCGAGAAGCAGTGCCACTTCCGCCTCCGCTGCCGCGCTGGGAGGCGCGACGCAGGACATGGCTGCAGTGCAGGCAGAGGTGCATGAGCACCGCCGCGCGTACGTGCAGGCCCAACGCGATGCTGTGCGCCGCACCCTGCAGGATAGCTACTCGGTGCTCTGCGCCCGTGTCCCTTTCAATGAGCTCGTCGGTTGGTACCGTCGTCTGTGCGAGGCAGACATGCTGGCAGATGCGGCGCTTGCGCAGCAGCATTCCTTGGCAACGGCGGTGCAGCAGCTGCAGGAACGGCAGCGGCAGGTGTTCGAGACCAACAAGATTCGCATGATGCGCCAGATGCAGCAGGCCAAAGAA
Source organism: Leishmania major strain Friedlin (assembly GCF_000002725.2). Taxonomy (NCBI): domain Eukaryota; phylum Euglenozoa; class Kinetoplastea; order Trypanosomatida; family Trypanosomatidae; genus Leishmania; species Leishmania major. The sequence goes on along the minus strand of NC_007287.2, from coordinate 1,310,795 downwards.
CTGCAGGAGCGTCAGGAAGCCTCGGTGCAGCGGAAACTGCAGGTGGAAGCGGAGGCAGGGGAGCTGCGACGCCAAAAGGCGCTTGAGGAGCAGGAGCGTCGCCGACTGCAGCAGGCCCGCTTAGAGGAGCACCGAGCCGAGCGGCAGCGCCGGGAAGAGGCGTACAAGCAGCTGCTGCAGGCTCGCCTCAACAGGGCAGAGACCTGCAACGCGGAACGTATGGCTGCGCGCGAGAGGCAGCTGCAGGCAATGCAGCAGCGGCGCGAGGCGCAAGAGGCTGAGCGGCTTCGCCGGTTGGAGCGCAGCACGGCGGCGCTCGAAGAGAAGTTTGCCGCAGAAGAGCAGAAACGGCGGGAGAAGGCAGCGAAGCTAGAGCAGCTGCGCGCGGCACGCGAGGCACGACTCGCAGAAGAGCGTCGCGCGCTTGCGGAGAAGCAGCAGCGAGCCGCATACCTGCGAGAAGAAGCGAAACGGCGCTCGGAGGAGGCAGAAGAAGCGGTGCGGCGGGAGGCCCTGCAGCGTCAGCAGCACGCCGAGGAGCGCCTGCGGGAGTTTCAGTCCCGTCGGCACGAAGAGGCCGCGCAGCGGGCGGTCGCAGTGGCGGCGCGCCACGAGCGCTGTAACGAAATCCGCTCCCAGGCGCTGGCGAAGGAGGAGCTGCTCAAGGCGACCGTCGAGGATAAGCACCGTCAAAGCGAGGAGCACCACCGCGAAAGGCAGTCGCGCCAGCTGACCGAATTTATGTGGCGCCGCGAGGCAAACTGGGAGGAGGAGGAGGCCAAGACGTATGCCGTGCTGCAGCTGCAGCGCATCGCCGAGTTCAACAAGCTGCACACCGTCGTTGACCTCTTGGAAAAGCGAAAGGCCGCTAACGCGGTCGTGCGACAGCGTGAACTCATTTGCGAAAAGGTGATGCGCGCTCGTGACGAGTTGCGGGAGGGGCGTGCCGTCTTGAAGCAAGAGGTAGAAAGATCGTCTCAGGAGACGTGGCGGTGAGCAGAGTGGTGTGTGTGCGATGTCATGCAGGCCGCTGCACGGCGTATTTTTTTCGTTGAAGGCACGGCAGCAAGGACGATATCTCTTCCTCGATATTACATTACGCTATCGAGCGTGTGAGAGGTGAAGTGAATCGATTGATCTTCAACTTTTTTGTCTCGGTGGTGCGTTGGTATTTTGTGCGCAGGTGTGTGTGTGCGTGTGCATACCGTTGTCTATCCTTTTCGACCATGTAATCTAGTCTCTCCCAACATGTATTGTGATACACTTTTATCATCTTTTGTGTAGGTACTCGTGTGCACAAGTGTGTGTGTGTGTGTGTGCGTGTCGCGATCTCCTCCCTCCCCCTCATTGTTTTCTTTTCGATCATTGTTCTCGCCTGCTGTCGGAGGCCGGTGACATGCAAGTGAGGGTGTGAAAGCTGCCTTTCCCGTAACCCGGAGATGAAATTGAGGGCAAGGAAATGGAGCAGGTCTCCGTTTTCTTTCAAACGGAAACGGCCTAGGCATCCCCCTCCCTCCCCTTCATGGCCCCCGCAAATCCTTCCGAGGAGGCGGCGAGATGGATGCACATACATGAGCTCGCGGAGTAAAGGAGGAGTGCAACTGCGCTGGAGGAGCTGCTCTCCCTCTTTTTGTGTTGCGCCTATATGTCTGGTGCATCTGCAAGTAGCATCAGGAGGCATTAGCCTCTTCCCCCTCCATCTTCAAGCCTCATCATTTGCTGCTCCATGTCTCTACTCCGCTCTCCGCACGTTGGCCTCTGCCTACCCCCCTTCCTCTATTTCTCGTCCTTCCCTTTTCCACGTGCGCCGCACGTGTTGCCACATCATCCCCATCGCATTTTTTTTCCTTGCTGCCCTCACCGTTTTGGGAAACCGGCTCTCTATCGACGCACATACGCACACACACACACTAAAACTCCTCTGTAGTAGTCCCCCTCGATCCGCTTCTCCCATACCGTGATCATGGAGGAAGATCGTGTCAGTCGGCAGCGTCTGGCAGAGAGAGATGCATCAGACCCCTCAGAACTACCAGGTGACGTGCAGCGCGTCGCACCCGCTTCCGCGCCGACGTCCTCATTTGCAAATATCCAGATGTGTCCAGAAGGGCAACGGTACGGTGATGCGGACCTGGTTCCCGGTGGCAGCCTCAGTGGCAACGGAGGCATGCTGATGAATGAGCGCAACTTCCGAGGACCAGGGATGCCGCACGTCCCCCTTCGTGGTCCGGGGGAGGGTCGGCCAGACCTTGGCTCGGCCGACGGGTACGCCCGGTTCGATCCTATATTTCCTGGCCAGATGCCACCAGGCCGCGGCCGGGGCCGTTTTGGCGTCGGCGGCAGCTGGGGGCAAGGTGCACCAAACCTACCAGGGGAACCAGATAACGACCTCTTCCTGCCTCCGCAGGGTGGCCCCGGTGAACCGTTTGGCGGCCCCGGTGGTGGTCAGTTCGGGCCGCGGCACAGCTGGGGTGGGAACTCCCCGTGGGTTTGAACAACAAACTCGACAGAGCGTAGACGGAAGGAGGCATTCGTTTTTGTTTCGCTGTTGTGAACCGGTGTACCGTGTGTCTCCCGTCCCCCTCTCGTCTTCTCTCCCTCTGCTGTCTTATCGTTCATTACGAAAGGCGCCACCACCCATCCAGGCATGTCTCCTCATCTCCGCGTTGCTCGATTCAGGTTTTTCTTTCGACGGACTCTTTTTTTTTTGCCTTCTCTTCTGCTCACGCGTGTTAGGGAATGGCTGAGTTAGTCGTGTCGTGTCTCTCTCATGCCCCTCGCCTCCGCCCGTTTCGCTCCCTTTTCCCGCATCTATCTTAGTTCTCGCGTCACTCTCTCTCTCTCTTTCGTTGCGGCTGATAGGACTTGTGCTATGCTGAAACGGGGAAACGCAGTACCTTCGTGGTGTCATGCCGCCTTCATTATCTTGGACCGCATTCATGGTGCGCTGACGTGAGCACGCTCAGACCCCCTTCCCTCTACTGTCTGCCTTCCTTCCTGTGACGCATCAGGTGCGGCAAAGCAGCTCCGCGCCCCTTCCTTCTTTTCACGGCCTTTGATCATACCGTCTATTGCAGCGTTCCAGCCCTGCATCCCATCTGCTTCATCCCGCACCCTTCCCGCCCTCTACCCCTGTGCGTTTGTGCGCAATCACAAGGTTCACTCACACCGCTCTCTTGACCTTCGCCAGACACACGCATACGCACCCTTTCTCTTTTTCTCTCCTGTGGCTCGCACCCCGCCACCGGCAGCAGCTGGGGCACGCTAGATGGTTTCGTATCTGGAAGGTCAGGTGACG